>NW_028245973.1:0-36367 GCF_964263255.1 Lissotriton vulgaris
TGAATTCAATCACGGTACTGAAGGACTGGGCTAATTTAAAGCCCAGCGGTGCCAGGGGACAACACCTGAAACCTTCGTGGAGATACCTGTTCCGGCGTACAAATTACAGAGACACAGGACACTTCCTTCGGCGTCAAAGATCAGCGTTTATTTACTGCAGGGACACAGAAATCGCTAGAAGTACAGCATAGTGTATGTTCAGAGAGTCTGCTTCGAATTGCAAAAGTGGATCGCTCCTTTTATACACATTTTAGCCATTGCACAACATAACGAACAAAAGGTTACAACTCAGTTCCCACAGTAAACTTCAAAAGGATCGCATTCATGTTTTCAGAAGCCCGAAACATAATTACAGAAACATGTCGGTTCCCAACTGTAAAAGCACGCTATCCCACCATTAGGCACATTCCATTCTAGTTGTAAACGACCTAAAGATAGGACAGAAACAGGTGCAAGGAAACAAAGACAGACAACAGATTGAAAAGAGTGTGGGGGCAATATCGGAAACGTGATCACAGGATCAAAGGATTCGAGCCTAACGTATGCAAGGCTGAAACAATAGAACGGCACAGCAAGATGAGCCTCGAGCGGAGCCATCCGCTTTTGTCGTGTCGCTTCCCTAGTCATAAAGACACACTCAAAGGAATATGCATCTTCCGCAAGAGCTTGGGAATCCCAGTGTCATCGAGTGGACATTGTCCGTTCGCCGGCTACGTGAGGGCAAGAAACAAAATGGATGCCGTATCTAAAATGGAACCCGTAGGTTTAGATGGAAAACCCGTAAATAAGACGAACCCTTCCAAGTAGTGTAATAAAAACACGTACACCTACTAATCTCGTCATTTACGGTTCGTAGATACCAAACTCATCCATATCCGAACAAGCCCAAAAACGTCGTTCCGATTCTCACCGAACCTCAGTACAGCTGAAATTTGCCTGGTCTGTGCATTACCACAAGATGAGCAGCCATTGTACAGCAGGAAACGAAGAAGCAGGGTCCCACCACCTAACGCCAATATTAAGGGGAACAATACAATGAATAAAAGCCAGTATTACTCAAAATATCATCTGAATAGAAGTCACAAGGCCAAATCCCACACATTTAAAAAAAATGTGCAAGGCCTTTAGTGTCAGACGCATTAAATATTTGATGTATAAGCTCCCCAAAGTGAAGTGGGAGGTTAGTGTTCAGAAGGGACTGTATCTCACTAGAAGTCCTAGCCAACTGTAACTCGACGGTCTCTCAAGCCGAAGTGAGAGCCACCTCTTGTTGGAATAATAGCACTTTGAGCCTGCTCAATTTGTTGAAGTCTTTTTTCAAAGTCGGCATGGAAGGCCAAATAGAACTATCTAGATTTACATGCGGTGGTAGAAAAAGTACACTGCTACAACAAGTTATGCGCTTGGAAACCGTTACTAAATACGGGATTCCTGCCCATAAACCACAGCAGTCTTGGTTGCTCAAATTAAGATAACTGCCATTAGTAAGCAGTGTAAAAGCAGGAATTATTGATGGTACTGGGGTTCTTTTTAAAAAACAAGAAAGATTGGGTGCTGACACACTTCAAGCGCCTTGCAACTTAATGTGTTTAGAACCAGGGAATGTCCTATTGTGGAATCATAGTCCCCCCTTGTAAGAAACATTTCTGTACCCTCCCTCTGACATCTGTAAGTGAAAGGTAGGGACCAAAATGTATGTAGAAATGCAGTAACCAGTGGTTCAAAATGGCCAATTGGAAAATGTTGCATGCATGATTTAAATTGGAATAGAAAAAAAGGGAGAGAGATAACCCCATGAATTAACCAAACAGCAGAGTCCGTCTCCGCTACCGAGAACGGCAAGGGCTCTAATTGTTCAATATGCAATATTGTATATACAGCATCTTTCATGGACATTAATCTTTGTTTATCAGTTCAATTAAATGGTAAAAACAGAGCAGTGGCATTCAAATAATCCCAAAGTTCTTTCCTCATTTTACAGTTGGCAATGTCCATGCAAATTGCATAACAGATCTTAACTGATTTTGACCATGATATAACATAGATACATCACTTTGAACAATATCAATATTAGATGAGACAATATTATCCAACGTATAAATGAGTGATGAAAGCATATTAATGCTATTATCTACCATGGCAAGGACTTTTTCTAAATTGGCTTGATCAATTTGGCGCAAACAAAGCACTGCTTCTATCTGCGAAAGTTTCCAAATTTCATTATAAGCTGCATAAATAAACCTCTTAGATCTAGGATTCCTAGGTCCTAAGATGAAATCAGCCATATTGATGTCATTTGACAAGAGTGTAAGCATGTCTTTTACACTCCACAAGTGATGGTAACAAAAGGTATTGCACTGTTGCTTAGACAGGGGGTAGACTGCATTGTTGGGGGTGAGGTTGCGGACACTAAGGGGAGATGGTTGGTTGTCACTATTAAAATTAATGGCCTCAGGTACAATGTTATAGGGTGTTATGGTCCAAATCAGGATGATGTTGGGCCTTTAGATGAATTAGCTAAGGAGATGCTCGCACTTACAGGCAATATTATTCTTGCTGGTGACTTTAATACTGTATTGGATAATAAACTGGATAGATCTTCAAATAATAGGGCGCAGGTAAATAGCAAAATGTCAAACAGGGTTAAGGGATTGATGGACCAGTTTGGTTTATGTGATGTTCGGAGAAAGAGGGCAGATCAAGCATTAGGTTACACCTATTAAAATAAAAAATATCGCCATAGATCACGGTTTGATTGTATCCTAATAGATTTAAGATTGTTGGAGGGAGTGAAACAGATCTTACATGTCAGAGTGCATCTGTCAGATCATTCAGCAGTTACCTTAGTGGTCAAGACAGGGCCTCGCGATTTGGGTTCAGTTTGGAGGCTGGATCGAACGGTTTTGTATGACTCTGGGTTGATGGAGAATCTAAGGCAGGAACTCGATGTATTTGTAGAACACAATGTGGGGTCAGCAGGAATCGATGTGTCTGGGAGGCCTGTAAAGCTTTTTTATGGGGGAGGTTGGGAGCTCTGGCCGCAAGCAAAAGAAGAGCATATTATAATAAAGTAGAGCTCTTGGAAAAGGAAGTTCGTCAAAAGGAGGTAGACCTAGTAAATACAGTGAGTAGTGAGGTTAAAGAAAAGTCTGTTCAAGATTTGGATGAATTGAAAAGAGAAATTGGTACAGTGGTTTTCAAAAGGGTTAGAGAAAAATAGGAGGCTAGTCAATTGGCGCACTTTGAATACGGCGAGGGCACAAGTAAATTATTAGCCTGGAAAGCCAGAAGCGACCGGGTACGAAGCATGATTAGAGAAGTGAAAGATGGGGAGTCAGGACGATTTGTAACGGATAAAAAAGATATGGCTGAAGCCTTTTATAGGTATTTTGAAGAAGTGTACAGGGAGGATCTTGTTCCAGCTAAACAGGAAATAGAGAATTGGGTGAAGGTCTTGAATCCCTTAACAGATGAGATGCAGGAAACATTAAATCAAGAGATAACGCAGGGACAAGTAGAGGTGATTTTCAGAAATGTGAAGAAAGGGAAGGCTCCTGGCCCGGATGGGCTTCCTGTTGAAGTATACAAGGTGTTGGCAGGGAGTTTGGTACCCTTATTAACGAAGCTCTTCAATGATATCTTTTTGGGAAACGTGGCCCTCCCTGAATCATGGAACGAGGCAAATATCATAGTTATCCCTAAACCTGGGAAATCACCAAAATACATGGATTCGTATAGGCCGATTTCACTTTTAAATAGTGACTACAAGCTGTTTGCTAAGATACTGGCAGATAGATTGGCCAAAGTTGCCCCATATTTCATACACAGAGATCAGAAAGGCTTTATTAAAGGCAGATATTTAAAGGAGTTAACATTTTTCCTTATAGGTAGTATAGATGTAGCAGTTACACAAAATCTCCCCTTGGCGGTAGTTGCCTTGGACGCCGCCAAGGCGTTTGATCGTGTTAACTTGGTGTATTTGAAAGCTCTAATAGCACATTTACATATGGGGGATAATTTTGGCAGGGTCTTGTCACGGCTATATCAGTCACCCACCTCAAGGATATTAGTAAATGGGACATTAACCCCGCCAATAAAAGTAATGAGGGGCACAAGGCAGGGATGCCCCTTATCTCCTCTCTTGTTCGATCTTTATATAGAACCTCTAGCGTGTCGAATTAGAGAGGCAGAGCTGTTTCCATCTTTTGAGTTTCAAGGGTGGGCCAGTAAGATCGGGTTATATGCGGACGATATAGTTATTTTAACCCCTAAGCTACATCAATCATTGAATTGTACAGACACTATAACTAAGAAATTTGGGGTGGTCTCTGGATATCGTTTGAACAGGGACAAAACTGAGATCATGTCCTGGAATTTAAATGCATCTGATATAGTATCCAAATCAGAGATAAGATATTTGGGGATCCGAATAACACACGACATAAAGGAACTTACTAGAGTTAATTTTGCAAAAGTTAGGAAAGAAATCTCCCAGGCCATGAAAGGCTGGATGCACCTGCCGCTATCACTATTTGGCCGAGTTAACTTAGTGAAAATGATGGTTTTACCCAAGATAACTTTTCTTTTTGACTCTATACCACTTTTGTTTGAGAAGGAGGAGATTTTAAGGTTGCAAAGTGAGATAGGGTCTTTCATTTGGGCGTCTAAAGGATCGCGCTTATCTTGGAAAATAATTAGGAGGAAACTTTTGAAAGGAGGTTTGGCTGCTCCGGATTTCCAGATCTACTCTTGGGCTTTTTTGTTGAAGAATTGCAGAATGCTTATGGGTACTCCAGGGAGTTCAGCTATTGGTACATTAATGTCAGCACTGCTTAGAACGGAAACGATTGATCAGAATGGTTTTATGTATAAATTTTCCAACCCGAAGTACTTTAAAAAAATAATACTGAAAGACCTAGCAATGTTATGGTACAGAGTTGTACATCCGCTCATTCTTCAATATGTAAGACATATTTTAACTTTACAGAAACATACAGTCACTGGATGATGTCATCAGTGATGTCATTTGAGTTGTCATCAGTGATGTCATCAGTGATGTCACTGACCATGTCATGAATGATGTAATATGTGACATCATCAACAGTGGATTGCGAGTGCGCGATATATAGTTAGCGCAACTAACTATATATGCGAATTTCACTGGTTTTGTGTGAGTAAAATAAGGTTTTGTAAATGCAATTACTAACTATATATGGTCTATAACCTATGGTTTTTTCAGCGAATTTTCAAGTTTTTGTAAATGCTAATTCCTAACTATATATGGTCTATAACCTATGGTTTTTTCAGTGAATTTCAATGGTTTATTAATAGCAAATATCAAAAGCTGTGAAATGTATTCTTCTTTTAAAGGAAAAATATATTTTATATGTATTTATTAAAAAAATGTTATGCATCTGCCAAACCCTGACCTCTTAATAGTGCACTGTGGTGGAAATGATTTGGGCACTATGACTGGGGTTAGTCTGGAAATCCTTTTAGAGGACACCTTTCATCCATTGATGACACTTTTCCCCCAAACTGCCTTGGTATATTCCAATATATGCCAAAGACAGAAATGGAACTGGTCTAACCAATTTTGTCCACAATTTGAGAAAGCACGGAAACATGTGAATAAATCTGTTTCTGCTTACATGAGATACTTTAGAATGGGTTCAATATACAACAATAACTTGCGTTACAACATACAAGATATCTACAGAGGAGATGGTGTGCACTTCTCAGATGAGGGGAATAGAATATTCCTCCTGAATTTTAGACTGTGCATTGGAACCTACTTGTAGGTACCTAAATCAGCCACAGAACCCAAAAGCTCTTTTCAGAGCTACCCTACCTCTGATCATTTAGAACGTTTATCTTTTTCTAACTTTTTTCAATATTTTTCTCCAAAGTACGCTCCCCGGTACGCTTACCGGTGCGCGTACCGGGCACTCCCCTCGTGAATTATTATTTTTTTTTTTGCCTATATGAGCGACCTAAGCCCCCCTCAGAAAACCTAGAGGGTCAGGAAGTGTCTTCCCTGCCCCTTCTACCCATTCCGAACATTGTTTGCCCTCCATCTTGTGTCTCAATTCTACCAAAACACAAAATGGAGGACTCCCGTTACGCTGCCGGTACGCGTACCGGGGCGCGCACCGGTAAGCGCTCGCTAAAAAAAGGTGGGAAAGTAATTTACCGAAAAACCACTGGAGACACTTTCATCAAATATAGAATAGGCCCTACTACATAGCAATCCCTACCATTTACCCAAATTTGGTGGTATTCCATTGAGCCATTTGGGCTATAGCCCTGTCTAAATATCCTGAGGTAAATTACATGACAAAAACACATATGAAACTGTTTGAATTTTCAACCAATTAAAATGTTACTTACATTTTGTACTTTTATGTGCTGACATTTGATTGGTTAAGTACATGAATATATATAAAAGATGAGAGGGAAACACAGCCATTTTGACTAACACTACCTAAGGTACATTTGGAAAAGAATTTGACAGAAAACTTCAACTACTTTGAAGAAGGTAAGTTGTTAATTTGAAAGGAGAACTATGTTATGCACTTTAAGTTAATTTTGTAAAACGTTTTCAGATAGTTATATACTGTCCCTCTATAAGAGTTAGACATTGAGAAAGGCTTATTTATTTAAATTATTGATTGAGTTAGGCTTCTGTGGTATAATTATGAATTTACTTAGACTTCATCACAGGCACTTTTTAATAGTTCTACTTCCTGCCTGAAACCATACACTGCCCAAAGATAACTTCACTGTTAAAAACTCACAAGTACCTGTCTGAACTTAAACCCAACAGTGCCCTATCTCTACTGATATATTTATTTTTTATGCAATCTACAGCAAGAAAATGGAAGCACAACAGATTGAAAATAATATTTCATTTCAAATTAAAATGGAAAACAATCCAAAGGAAGACAAAGAACAAATAGACTTTTTGGATGACACTGTAGACCAAGACTTGATTAAATGTGTTGAAGAAATTGAAGGATGGAATGAAAAGGAGGACATACCAGATGAGTTAATGTTGCAAATTCTTTCAGATTTTGAACAATCACAACAATAAATTTAAATTTTAAAAGTTAAAATTGTTTGAGACATTATTCTTTTTTATATGAAAATTATGAAATAGTACCCAAAAAGATATAATATAAAGTGAGACTTAAAATATACTGTGCAACTTTTTTGTGTTACATAGTAAGTTTGCTCATAGTTACTTCCTTTCTCCAACTATATTATCTCCAATGTGTATTTAACATCTCTTTATCATGTCCTGCCTCCATATTGTTTCTGCTTTCCTGACAGACTATGGTATGAATTCCATATACCACAATAACTTCTGAAACAACATGCAAGATATCTACAAAAAAGACGGTGTATATTAAATTTTAGAGTCTGCATTGATACCTACATGTTGGTACTTAAAAACAAACAAAAAAAAAAACAACAAAAAGAACAATTAATAAACATACAATATTTGAAAAGTATATCATTCTTTTTTCCCATAATACGCTCCCCGGACCGCTTTCCGGTGTGCGTACCGGGCGATCCCCCCGCAAAAAAAACATTTTTTTTTTTTGCCCCGCGGGGCCCTTTTAAAGCCCCCACATCAAACCTAGGGTGTCAGGGAGGATCTACTCTGCCCCCTTATGGTCATTTCCCCCTTTGTTTTGGCCACCTCTTGTGTCTCGATCCTACCGAGACACAAGATAGCGGCCGCTCCGGACTGTTTAGAATGTTTACAGACAACCGAGAGCCAATCAGCTTTCCGCGCGCAAGTCGCGTAGCGCGCCCGGAGCGCTCCCCGGTGCGCGTACCGGGCCGCGCTTACAGATATATATATTTTTTTTTAACCTAAATTACTCAAAATCCACTAGAGCACATATCTTGAGACCTAGCAAAGGCACATCGGACTACCAGTTCCTACAATTTTGCCAAGTTTCATAGAAATCCATTCAGCCGTTCGAGCTAAAAGTGAGTCCAACCGCCCTATGGAAAACTCAATGTTAACAACACGTTTTGGGACCCCCCTTTTTTCTCAGCCCCCACTTCACGAAACCCCCCCAAACTTAAAGGGGACGCTCAGAAATAAAATGTGCCATTTTCCTGAAAATTTCAACAAATTCCGTCCATCAACGCCAAAGTTATTCAACATAGAATTTGCAGAAATCCCTATTCAAAAAAATCCTAACTATATATACCTACTGGCGACCGCCAGTAGGTAATATATACATCCTGGAATATATATATATATTACCTACTGGCGGTCGCCAGTAGGTATATATAGTTAGGATTTTTTCTCTATGGGATTTTTGAAAATTCGTTGTCTAATAACTTTGGCGTTTGTGGACGGAATTGGCTGAAATTTTCAGGAAAATGGAACATTTTGTTTCTGAGGAGCCCCTGACAATTTGGGGGGGTTTCATCAAGGGGGGGCCCAGAAAAAAGGGGGGTCCCAAAACGCGTTTTTCCCATGTTAATTTCCATAGGGCGGTTGGCCTCACTTTTAGCTCGAACGGCTGAATGGATTTGCACGAAACTTGGCAAAATTGTAGGGACTGTTAGCCCGATGTGCCTTTGCTAGGTCTCAATATATGTGCTCCAGTGGATTTTGAGTAATTTAGGTTCAAAAAAAGATATATATCTGGGCGGAGCCTAACCACACATCTGATCTGATTGGCTGTCAGCACTTCATCCAAGAAGTGTTGGCAGCCATCTTGGGACCAATATACATGATAGCACCTCATTAAAAAGCATTGTAGTTAATAGAGGGTTTTAGGACTTTAGTTACATTATAAATCATTTGTTGATGGTACCATACTCGTTTTAGGAATTGTGGTGGGTTCTAAGGTGATTTTACCATGTGAAAAAACCTTCTGCTGTGATAACATGAATATTGTTTGAAAGAAAACTAATATCTCATGATTTTCCCACAGTGGTTTGGAAGGGGATCTATAAGCTAAACTGAAAGCATATTTTCTGTAAATTCACATTATCTTTCTCAGTCATGTGAAAATGAAGTCTGACATTCTCAGTAAAACATGTACATCCAACAAGGACAGAGACTGTCAGTTGATTCCTTTGTGTTCTACTGCAGCCTCCTAGAGTGTTCTAAAGAACAACTAGAGCGCTAACAGTCCTACTTATTACAAAGGTATGGCACACCTGAAGCCATCTTGATTGGAATAAAGTGGTAACTCTTAAAACATTTAATCTAAAAAGAAACAACATGAGGGGGTATATTTTGCCATAGAAAGTATGATTAGTGCTGCAGAATGAAAAATTAGGGCACATTTTGAGTGACTTCTCAAATCCTTTTCTATTTCATTAAAATATTCTGACATGCAGTCTCCCAAAATGGCCACCAGAGACAAAAGAGCCCAAATGTAGCCCAAATATCACCCAGATGTAGCCCAAGTATAGCCCAATGACAGAATGTCCCAGAGTGTTCTAAAGAACAACTAGAGCGCTAACAGTCCTACTTATTACAAAGGTATGGCACACCTGAAGCCATCTTGATTGGAATAAAGTGGTAACTCTTAAAACATTTAATTTAAAAAGAAACAACATGAGGGGGTATATTTTGCCATAGAAAGTATGATTAGTGCTGCAGAATGAAAAATTAGGGCACATTTTGAGTGACTTCTCAAATCCTTTTCTATTTCATTAAAACATTCTGACATGCAGTCTCCCAAAATGGCCACCAGAGACAAAAGAGCCCAAATATAGCCCAAATATCACCCAGATGTAGCCCAAGTATAGCCCAATGACAGAATGTCCCAGAGTGTTCTAAAGAACAACTAGAGCGCTAACAGTCCTACTTATTACAAAGGTATGGCACACCTGAAGCCATCTTGATTGGAATAAAGTGGTAACTCTTAAAACATTTAATTTAAAAAGAAACAACGTGAGGGGGTATATTTTGCCATAGAAAGTATGATTAGTGCTGCAGAATGAAAAATTAGGGCACATTTTGAGTGACTTCTCAAATCCTTTTCTATTTCATTAAAACATTCTGACATGCAGTCTCCCAAAATGGCCACCAGAGACAAAAGAGCCCAAATGTAGCCCAAATATCACCCAGATGTAGCCCAAGTATAGCCCAATGACAGAATGTCCCAGAGTGTTCTAAAGAACAACTAGAGCGCTAACAGTCCTACTTATTACAAAGGTATAGCACACCTGGAGCCATCGTGATGGGAATAAAGTGGTAACTCTTAAAACATTTAATTTAAAAAGGAACAAAATGAGGGGGTATATTATGCAATAGAGGTATTATTAGTGCTGCAGAAAGAAAAATTAGGGCACATTTTGAGTGACTTTTCAAATCCTCTTCTATTTCATTAAAAAATTCTGACATGCAGTCTCCCAAAATGGCCACCAGAGACAAAAGAGCCCAAATGTAGCCCAAATATCACCCAGATGTAGCCCAAGTATAGCCCAATGACAGAATGTCCCAGAGTGTTCTAAAGAACAACTAGAGCGATAACAGTCCTACTTATTACAAAGGTATGGCACACCTGAAGCCATCTTGATTGGAATAAAGTGGTAACACTTAAAACATTTAATTTAAAAAGGAACAAAATGAGGGGGTATATTTTGCCATATGAATTATGATTAGTGCTGCAGAAAGAAAAATTAGGGCACATTTTGAGTGACTTCTCAAACCCTCTTCAATTTCATTAAAAAATTTTGACATACAGTCTCCCAAGATGGCCACCAGAGACAAAAGAGCCTAAATGTAGCCTAAATATCACCGAGATGTACCCCAAGTATAGCCCAAAGACAGAATGTCCCAGAGTGTTCTAAAGAACAACTAGAGCGCTAACTGTCTTACTTATGACAAAAGTATGGCACACCAGAAGCCATCTTGATTGGAATGAAGTGGTAAGTCTGAAAACACTCAATTTAAAAAGGAACAACATGAGGGGGTTAATTTTGCCATAGAAAGTATGATTAGTGCTTCAGAAAGAAAAATTAGGGATCATTTTGAGTGACTTCTCAAATCCTCTTCTATTTCATTAAAAAAATTCTGACATGCAGACTGAAACATGCACTTTGAATACCAGCAGCAGAAGTCCCTGGTGAGCAGTAGCTTTACTACAGTGATCTAATGTGCAACTAGAGTGCTAACATTCAGAATTTATGGCAAATGTGTGACACATCTGAATGCCTTCTTGATGGAACCAAAGTAAACAAGCATTGAAAATGCAATAGATCTCGCCCTCGTTTAAGTTAAAGCCATTCTGTTTGTAATGAGGTGGCTTTTTAGCTTTGCTTTTATTAGTGTTTTTTCAACTTTCATGTAAATAACATGCATCTGTATGCATATAAGTATATGTATGCATGCATTTATGTTTGTATTTATATAGATATACAGATGATATATGTTTATATATGTATGTATATATATATATTCACTGAAAAAACCATAGGCTATAGACCATATATAGTTAGGAATTAGCATTTACAAAACCTTGAAAATTCACTGAAAAAACCATAGGTTATAGACCATATATAGTTAGGAATTAGCATTTACAAAACCTTGAAAATTCACTGAAAAAACCATAGGTTATAGACCATATATAGTTAGGAATTTGCATTTACAAAACCTTATTTTACTCACACAAAACCATTGAAATTCCATATATAGTTAGTTGCACTAACTATATATCGCGCACCCGCAATCCACTGCTGATGATGTCACATATTACATCATTCATGACATGGTCAGTGACATCACTGATGACATCACTGATGACATCTCAAATGACATCACTGATGACATCTCAAATGACATCACTGATGACATCACTGATGACATCTCATTTGACATTACTGATCACATCACTGATGATATCATTCATGTGATAATACGATGAACCTCTTCAGACTCTAATATAACCTTAGATACAATCAGTGTAAACAGACACTCACAGACTGTCACTCATCCATGGAGTTACTCACACACCTAGTCAGTCATGCAAAGAATCAATCACACCTCCATTTCCTCAACTATACAGTTATACAAACTTTACTTATTCAAACATATACTAACACATATTTACTCTCTTATACAATCCCTGATACAAGTTCACAATGATCCATACAGCCACTCACACATTCACTGGCTCTTATGCACAGTTATTTATATATGTCAACTCTCACATGTACTGTGTTTTACATATGTACTTACTTTGACATGTAGCACTGAGATATCCATTCACTCACCAATACACTCATGCACACAGTCCACCGCCCATACAGCTGTTTCCACATGCACTTTTGAAACCATACATCTAGTGAATCAACTGCTCACACATCTATGCACAGAGTCATACACCTCCCAGCCACCCACACACACACTCAGTCTCCCATACAAATACTTGGGCAACCAATCAATAACCCATATAGTTACTCATATAGCTACTTATAAACACATGCAACAGTTTACAGAACAACAGACATAATGATGCACAAATTAAGACAGTTTAGTCACTAACCCATGCACTCAGTGAGACACATTTAATCACTCACTCATACAGTCAGTCATGCACCTACTAAATCCTTCATCCAGACACTTATACATCCACTCATTCTTCAATATGTAAGACATATTTTAACTTTACAGAAACATACAGTCACTGGATGTTGTCATCAGTGATGTCATCAGTGATGTCATTTGAGATGTCATCAGTGATGTCATCAGTGATGTCACTGACCATGTCATGAATGATGTAATATGTGACATCATCAGCAGTGGATTGCGGGTGCGCGATATATAGTTAGTGCAACTAACTATATATGGAATTTCAATGGTTTTGTGTGAGTAAAATAAGGTTTTGTAAATGCAAATTCCTAACTATATATGGTCTATAACCTATGGTTTTTTCAGTGAATATATATATATATATATATATATATATATATATATATATATATATATATATAGAGAGAGAGAGAGAGAGAGAGAGAGAAAGAGAGAGATAGATAGAGAGAGAGAGAGAGAGAGAGAGAGAGAGAGAGAGTGATGCTATTCTTGCCATCACGCAGCCGCCTAGATCCCCCAGCTTCCATAGGGATAGGGATCTTGCCGCACCCAGCCTTTGGAGGCCATTTGATTGCTGTTTGCACAGGATTTTAACCTTTGGTCTATGGATTATTATCTTAATTATGTTGGTTTCTTTACAATTGTACTTGAGTTATGTCTTGAATTCGCAAATGTACACAAGTCAAATCAATTGATATGTATTTAATACAATTGACAGTCTTGAATTAATTGTTGCCCTGACATTTTACTCAATCTATGTTCTCTGGCTTTGCACTAGATTTGCACTTAGCACTTTATTCTTGCAAAGCAATATTGGAAATATTGCGGTCCTTAGCATTTGCCTCATGTTTTTTAACATTTTTTTCAAAAAACTGCAAGCTATTCATGCATTTAATGATGGAGTTGCATTTGGTACATTTTTTCAACACGCGCTGTTTTTTAAATAATTTAATTTATAGTAATACAGTTATGAGCACATAGCACTTTTCCTGAACAACAGATTACCTAGCATAAATTGTTGTTTGTTTGATCTGAATTTGCGGGTTTAATGGTTGGATATTTATACTAGGAACACTTGCCCAACATTTCCTATATATATTTATACATTAATTTGCATATGTGATACAAAAAGGAACCTAATATTGGACAAACATGGATTGATTTACAATATTTATTTATTGAAATTATTTTCCAAGATCTGATATTTTGTCTGCAATGGTTTTAACTTTACAACACTTTCAAGTATTTATAGTCTGTTTTTCACCTCCGTGACTTAGTTGGGAGGAGCCAATATTCAATGAAACAGTATTTAATCACATGGGTGGTCGGGGCATGTCATGTGATCAAGAGCGGGGTTACCGGTCAAAAAGCGTCATGTCTGCTGATATGGAAATAAATTACTGAAAATAGTACCTGCTGTGTGGTGGTCCGTTCCTGGTCTCGCCTTCCTGAAGAAAAGAGGAATAGGTGTTTTTGGCTATCAGGACTGTGTATGCAATATATATATATATATCTATATATATATTTATCTATCTATATATATATATATTCACTGAAAAAACCATAGGTTTCACACCAGTTATAGTTAGGAATTAGCATTTAAAAAACCTATTAAATTCACTGAAAAAACCATAGGTTTCACACCAGTTATAGTTACCTGGAAATTTTAGTGACATAAAACCATTGAAATTCCCACGTTATAGTTAGTTGGACTCACTATAACTTGCGCGTGCAATGCACTGCTGATGACGTCACATATTACATCACTCATGACATGGTCAGTGACATCACTCATGACATCACTGATGATACCATCCTTGTGACAGAGTGACAGAACTTTCAGTGAATTTAATAGGTTTTTTAAATGCTAATTCCTAACTATAACTGGTGTGAAACCTATGTTTTTTTAGTGAATTTCAAAGGTTTTTTTAATGCTAATTCCTAACTATAACTGGTGTGAAACCTATGGTTTTTACAGTGAATTTAATAGATTTTTTAAATGCTAATTCCTAACTATAAGTCTCACTTTATAAGTACATTGGTGTACATTGGGCTACATTGGGCTACATTTGGGCTACATTTGGGCTCTAACATATATATAGCCCAATGTGGCCCAATATATATTTTTTTTAAGTTAATTTTCTTAAAAACCACTTGAGCATATATCTTGAGACATAGCAAAGGCACATCGGGCTACCAGTCCCTTCAATTTTGCAAATTTTTTTTGTATATATTTATTTTTTTCTTTTTTTTGCATCGAAGCGCTCCCGGTGCGCGCCCCGGGGAGCGCAACGGAAAGCGTACTATTATGAAGCGCCCCGGAGCGCGCCCCGGGGAGCGTCCCGTAAGCGCCATTTTCGCGAACAAAAACATGATCGTGACGTATCGCGTAGCCGCGTCCGCGTGATACGCACGGCGTAAGTGCACCCGGAAGCACTCGAGCGAATACGATCGCTCAACGTAATCTTCCGACGCGCTTACGTGACGCGACCCGGGGCGCGTAGCGTAAGCGCGTCAGGTCATTTGACCTGAAAATAACACTTTTCATTGGTTCATAACAGTTTTGGTTTCATAATGATGAAACCCCTGGTCATGTGACCTAAAATTAACACTTTTCATTGGTTCAGGATATTTTTTTTTGCAAATGATGAAAGCCCACACCTTTTTTCCTTATTCTACCTTTTTGCTTTGAGAGTGGAAGACCTGTACTTATATCTGTCGAAAATGGCTACATTAGCTGCAGCTGCTGGATCTTCTGGACCACCTTCACCACCACAAGGACCTCCACAACTTCACAGTGGTGGAGCTCAAGAACAGGAGGAGGATGAGGACGAAGAGGAGAGTAGATTCGTCCGAGAGGACAACATAACCTACAAGCCAAAATAGCACATCATATGGCAATTTATTTCTATCCGATTGACAAAAAAAAAGTAAATGCACCTACAGCAACCTGCTTAATCTGTCATCAGGAGCTGTCAAGGGGGAATCCCAACAAGAAATACTCCTTCGGCAACCACACAATGATTAGGCATATGCTTAGAAAGCATCCCAATAACTATTCTAGGGCAGAGGTCAGGGAACTGGCCAAAAACCCTATCCAATCTTCTGCCAGCACCTCCCAAACTACTGTTTCCACCCCATGAATGAATGAATGAATGAAAGTATTTATAGAGCGCACGGTGGCCAAACGGATTCCTGGCGCTGAGAGCTCTAGTGAACAGAACAGACAGGGCTGAGGAAGTTAGCAGGGGTAGGCCTGGGCAAACAGAAATGTGTTTAGCGCCTTGCGGAAGTGTGAGAAGATGGGGATAGAGCGCATAGAGAGAGGGAGGGAGTTCCAAAACTGGAGCGAAAGGACAGAGAATCTAGTTCCACCAGTGCGAGTTTTACGGAAACGGGGAACAGTGAGGAGGGCAGAGGAAGATGATAGGAGAGTGCGAACAGGGGTGTGGGCAGAGATCAGAGAGTTGATGAACGTCGGCGCAGAGCGATCAACAGCCCGGAAGACAAGGCACCCTAGTTTGAACAGGGATCTCTGCAGGATAGGTAACCAGTGGAGAGATTTAAGGATAGGAGTGATATGGTGAGTTTTGGGGAAGTGAAAGATGAGACGGGCAGCCTGATTTTGGATTGCTTGAAGACGGCGAGTTTCGTAGGCAGGGATACCTAGGAACAAGCTGTTTCCATAATCAAGGCTGGAAGTGATGAGGGCAGAAATGATAATTTTAAGAGAGTCAAGGGAGAAGAAACGGGAAATTGTACGGATCAGCCGGATGGAAAGGAAGCAAGAGGACACTACAGCACTGACCTGGCCGTGCATAGACAGGTCCTGGCTGACCTTGATGCCCAACGTTTTAACGGAGGGGACGGGGCTGGGAGGGGAACCAAGAATAGGGGGCCAAAAAGCGGGGGACCAAGGGCTGGATGAGCCGCCAGTCAGGACCAGCTCAGTCTTGTCTGGATTGAGCTTGGGGTGATTGGCGCTCAACCACCCAGAAATAAAAACCATAGTGGAGCGGAAAAAAGATAGGGAGTGAGAAGAAGAGGAGAGATCAAAGACGAGCTGGAGGTCATCTGCATAGTTATACACAGAGACCCCCAGCTCGAGAAGAGAAGAGATAAGAGGGTGAATGTAAAGGTTGAAAAGGAGAGGAGAGAGGGAGGAACCCTGGGGGACCCTACAGGGCTCCCGGAGGGGGGGAGCAGAAAAACCGGGGAGGTGGACAGCTTGTGAACGTCCTGTTAGAAAGGACGTGATCCAGGAAAGGGCAGGGCCCCGAATGCCCGCTGCGCTGACACGGTCAAGAAGGATGTTATGATCGACCGTGTCAAACGCAGCGGACAAATCGAGGAGAACCAAAGCTTGAGGGGAGTTGGTGTCAGCCTTAGCTTTCAGCTCGTCGAGGACGGCGAGCACCACTGATTCGGTCGAATGGCCCGAATGGAAACCTGCTTGATGGGAAGCAAGGAGATGGTTCTGCTCGATATAAGAAGAAAGACAGAAAGTGACGTAGCTTTCAAGAATTTTAGCAAGATAGGGGAGAAGGGAAATAGGTCTGAAGTTGGAAGGGCGGGAGGAATCAAGGCCAGGTTTTTTAGGAATGGGGGAAACAATAGCAGATTTAAATGAGGAAGGAACCGAGCCAGTAGAAAGAGAAGCATTGAGAAGGGAAAGAGGAGTGGCAGGACAAGAAGAAAAGAGGATTTTCAGGATGCGAGCGGGGGCACAATCGGTAGGAGAGCCAGACTTGATTTTTGTGAGCAGAGCTAAGAAGGAGTCCAAGGAAAGAGGCGGAAAAGAGGAAAAGGAAGAATTAGACGCAGAGGGGGCGGAATGGAGTGGAGTGAAGGGAGTGATAGAAATGTTGGATTTAATTTTGACGATCTTCTCAAGAAAGAAGTCGTTTAAAGAAGAGCAGAGGGCTTGGGAAGGAATAAAAGTGGGACAAGCACGATCAGAGGTGGCCAAGTTATTAACCAATTTAGATTTATTAGCAGATAAGGCTACCTGCTCAGAAAAGTACTTGGTCTTGGACACAAGAATGGCTTTCTTGTACTCTTTAAGGAGATATTTGTAATTAGCCTTGAGGTCGGGGCAGTAGCTACGACACCAAAGGCGCTCAGAGCGTCTAAGTTCCAGCTTGAGGACCTTGAGCTCAGAGTTAAACCATCTGTGGGCCTCGTGAGGACGAATGGACTTGACTAGTTTAAGAGGGGCGACTTGATCACAGGTGGAAGATAACCAGTTGCTAACTGCAGCGGCCTGTAAATCAAGGGGAATGACATTGAGATCAGGTGAGGAAGAGGCAAGGGAATGAGAAAGAGAGAGCAGGTCCGCGTGATTCCAGCTGCGTGCAAAAACGTTCTTGGGACGTGAGGATTTATGAAAGGAGCCAAGGTTGATAGTGAACAAAATAAGGGAGTGGTCGGACCAAGGGCAAGGAAGAATGCTGGGGGGGGGAGACTATGTCCTGGGATGACCAGACTTGGTCCAAGATATGTCCAAGATTATGAGTAGGAGTAGATACATAAGACTTGAGGTTAAGGCACAAGAAGGTGGCTGTGAAGTCCTTGGACACCAAATCCTCCCTGGGGTCGCCGGGCCAATAATTGAAGTCACCTAGCAGGAGGACCGAAGAGTTATTAACTACGAGGGTAGCAAGGAGTTCCTGCAGAGAGGCCACAAACAAAGGCATGCTCAGGGGGGGGATAGACCAGGATGACTGTGAGAGGTGCGGGGAGGTTAGTGGAGCGGGCAACCAGAAAATCCACCCCAGCTATAGACGGTTGGGAGAGAAGCTGAAATTGGAGACTGGTCCGAACAATCATGCCTACACCCCACCCCCGATCTTGCCGTCAGGGCGGTCGGCCCGGAGGGCATAATAAGAATCGGGGATGATGGCCAGGATGTCAGGGAGAGAAGCCTCAGAGAACCATGTTTCCGTTAAAAACAGAATATCAGGGGAATCTGAGGTAAGAAGGTTGAAAAGTTGTAATTGATGCTTGCCTGCCGAGCGAGTGTTGAGAAGGCAGGCAGAGGCAATGTGCGATGGTACAGGTGTAGTGAAAGAAAGCCTAGTGTCCTGAATGGGCGAGGAAAAAGTAGACCGCGGAGGAGAAACACAGCCTAGATGGGGGACATAGATACCTAGCGAAGTGAGGTGCTGCGTAAGAGAGATAGGGGCACATCAGCAGTGCACGAGAGGATTTGTGCAGATGTGTATGCCAATAAAGGGGCAGGGAGTGTGGCCCCTGGTCCCGGCCCGTCGCGGACGGGCGCAGACGGGCTTAACTTAGGCGCAACTTTGGCGCGCCTTCGGCGCGCCCGGTCCGCTCATCCGCTGCGCGGCCGAGATAGAGGTGCCATAAAATAGCCCACCGGAAGTAGTAGGGGCGTGGCAGGGGTTGGAGGGACAGAGGAGCTGCCCCGCCAACCACAGAGCAGCCCGATATGGTAGCCACGCACGTCCTGCCCTCTTGACCTGCCCGTCAGAGGGGGAGGGAACGATCAGCGTGGGGCGCTCTGGCGGCGGCAGCCAAGGAAGTGCCGGTGGCGGCAAGGGGTGCGCGATATCCAGAGCGCAGCCCCTGACCAAGTGAAGGCAAAGGTATTTAAAATCAGTGCAGGTTTAAAAACAAAGTTGCGCCACGCCTAGGCAGCGTTTTTGCTCCCGGCAGAGCCTCGGGAGATCTGGACAGTCACAGAGAGCTGGGGCGGGACTCACCCGGCTGAAGGAAATTGCCAGGGGGGGAGGGACAGAGGAGCTGCCCCGCCAACCACAGAGCAGCCCGAGATGGTAGCCACACCCTACCCCGCCCTCGTGACCTGCCCGTCAGAGGGGGAGGGAACGATCAGCGTGGGGCGCTCTGGCGGCGGCAGCAAGGAAGTCCGGTGGCGGCAAGGGGTGCGCGATATCCAGAGCGCAGCCCCTGACCAAGTGAAGGCAAAGGTATTTAAAATCAGTGCAGGTTTAAAAATGAAGTTGCGCCACGCCTAGGCAGCGTTGTTGCTCCCAGCAGAGCCTCGGGAGATCTGGACAGTCACAGAGAGTCCCATCAGGACCGAAAGTTAGGGAGACATGCTCCAGCATACAAACCAACTTTTCAAATTTTAAAATGGTTTGTAAATTTTGTGGTCAAACAATTTGCTATGGTGAGCAATACATCACACTGATTAATCGTGCTTGGGAAAACCACAAGTGCCAAAGGAAATATAAATTTGTTGCACTTTTTTTTTTCTCCTGTTGAGCCCTTTTGAAATGCCTGTTTTTTGTTTCTCCCCTTAAAAAATACAAAAAAAAACAAAAAATGTTTAGAAAAACCAAAAAAAGAAAAAAATGTTTAAAACCCCCCCAAAAAATATAAAACAACAAAAAGAATAAAAAAAAACAGTTCTTTTCAGAACTACCTCCCATTTATATAAAATGACTTACATTTTTTAAACTCTGCTATTCTGTTTTCTCCCCGGTGCGCTCCCCGGTGCGCGTACCGGGCGCTCCCGTGCGCAAATCAAAAAAAAAAAATCTTTTGCACCGCTGGGCCCCCACATCAAACCTAGGGGGTCAGGGGGGGTCTACCCTGCCCCCTTATGGTCAATTCCCCCTTTGTGTTTGCCACCTCTTTTGTCTCGATCCTACCGAGACACAAGATGGCGGCCGCTCCGGACTGTTTAGAATGTTTACAGACACCCGACAGCCAATCAGATTTCCGTGCGCACCTCGCGTGTCGCGCCCGCTGCGCTCCCCGGTGCGCGTACCGAGGCGCACTTATAGATATATATATTTTTTTGAACCTAAATTACTCAAAATCCACTGAGCACATATCTTGAGACATAGCAAAGGCACATCGGGCTACCAGTCCCTACAATTTTGCCAAGATTGGTGGAAATCCATTCAGCCGTTCGGGCTAAAAGTGAGGTCGACCGCCCTATGCAAATTAACATGGGGAAAACGCATTTTGGGACCCCCCTTTTATCTCGGCCCCCGCTTGACGCATCCCCCCCAATTTTTCAGGGAAAGACCGGAGCTCAAAGAGGCCGTTTTGAGGAAATTTTCATGCAGATTCGTCAACCGGCGCCAAAGTTTTTCCAAATAGAATTTTGAGATTTAACATTGAAAAAAATCCTAACAATAACTACCTACTCGCGACCGCCAGTAGGTTATATATATATATATATATATATATATATATATATATATATATATATATATATATATATATATATATATATTACCTGCTGGCGGTCGCCAGTAGGTATATATAGTTAGGATTTTTTTCCTATGGGATTTTTGAAAATTCTATGTCGAATAACTTTGGCGTTTGTAGACAGAATTGGCTGAAATTTTCATGAAAATGGCACATTTTGTTTCTGAGCAGCCCCTGAAAATTTGGGGGGGTTTCGTAAAGGGGGGCTGAGAAAAAAGGGGGGTCCCAAAACGCGTTTTTAACTTTGAGTTTTCCATAGGGCGGTTGGACTCACTTTTAGCTCGAACGGCTGAATGGATATACACGAAACTTGGCAAAATTGTAGATATGGTTTGCCCGACGTGCCTTTGCTATGTCTCAATATATGTGCTCCAGTGGATTTTGAGAAATTATTGTTTTAAAAAACAGATATATCTGTGACAGCGCTCCGGTTAGCGCTCCGGTTCGCCTACCTGACGCGTAACGGAACTTCGTGAAGCGAAGCTGATTGGCTCTCCGGTGTCTGTCAACATTCTAAACGGTCCGGACCGGCCGCCATCTTGTCTCTCACAAGAGGAGGAGAAAAACGAAGGGGGAATTTAATGAAAGGGGGCAAGGTAGACCCCTCTTGACCCCCTAGGAATGATGTTGGGTTTATTAAAGGGTCCCGTGGGGCAAATAAAAAAAAAGATTTTTCGGGGTAGAAGCGCTTCCCGGGACGCGAACCGGGTCGCTCACCGGTAGCGTAACGGGAGTTCGCCATTTTGTGTTTCGTTTGAATTAAATTACAAGATGGAGGAAAAACAATGTGGGAAATGGGTATAAGGGGGCACGGGAGACGTATCCTGACCCCCTAGGTTTTCTGAGGTTGGCTGAGGAGGCTCATATATGTTGGAATTAAAAAAAATTGAATTTTTCACGCGGTTAGCTGCCGGTACGCGAACCGGGTAGCGAACCGGGAAGCGAACATAAGTGAAAATTAGTGAAAAAAGGTACATTTGAAATTTGGAAATACTAATTATAGTTAAGATAGCTCTGAAAAGAGCTTTTGTGTTCTGTGTAAGTTCTAGGTACTTATAAGTAGGTACCAATACACAGTCTTAAATTTTGAATGACAACTCTGTTTCCCTCATCTGAGAAGTGCACACCATCTCCTCTGTAGATATCTTGCATGTAGTAATGCAAGTTATTGTTGTAGATGGCGCCCATTCCATGGTCTCTCATATAAGCTGAAACAGACTTATTTACATGCTTCCTCGCTTTCTCAATTTGTGGGCAAAATTGATTGGACCACCTCCATTTCTGTCTTTGGCATATGTTGGAATATACCAAGGCAGCTTGAGAGAAAAGTGCCATCAATTGCTCAAAGGTGTCCTTTAAGAGCATTTCCAGACCTACCCCAGTCAAAGTGCCTAAATCATTTCCTCCACAGTGCACTATTATGAGGTCAGGGTTTGGCAAATGCAAAAAGGTTTTCACCAATGGTATCAATTGGTGAAATCTCAATCCTCTTTGCCCAATCCATTTGATATCCACATTTTGAAAATTGAGGTTGTGTAAATTTCTGTTATCAGCATACCTGTGAGCCCAGTGGATATAGCTATGTCCAAGAATCCAGCCAGAAAACATGGCGAGAGGAGGTTCTGCTGCAGTCAGATGAAGTATGGGAATGAAATGGCAGTTGAAACTGTAGGAGTTTGTAAAGAAAAAAAACTGTGGAGTTTCAGTGCAAATGGTTCATTAGCAATGATTGGTGGATTTCCATTGCTGAAAACAGAAAGTTAGGGTGCATGGATGTGTTCTTTGAAAGATGTAATTTGAATGGTTAAGAAAAAAAGATTTTATGAAAGATTGCAGTGGATTAGCAGGTGTACTGAGAGTTCAGAGTTCATTTGAAACATTGTTGTGTGAACTTGTAATTGCAGATAATGTTAAGTATTAGTACTGACAAGGTGTGGTTGTACATAGGAGCTGTGCTGTGTTTTCCAATTATGATCAGAAAATTGTTTTTAAGGAAAAGGAATGCTTTTGAAATTTATAAGAATTTATTTACTTGCGCGGTGACTCTTGCAATGCATTTTTTTATGGAATAGATGCATGATGCATCTGTGCTGTTTATGCCCCATGGTGCTCCACAGTGTCAATGTCAAAAGCGATGCATAAGTGGTGCAAGGGCCTTCTAAATACGCCTCCATGTGTGCTTGGCAATTTTAAGTCACTTGCTCCTGGTGCAAGGGCCTTGTAAATACGCCCCCATGTGTGCTTGGACATTTTAAGTGACTTCCCCCTGGTGCAAGGGCCTTGTAAATACGCCTCCATGTGTGTTTGGCCATTTCAAATCACTTCCTCCAGGTGTAAGGGCCTTGTAAATACGCCCCCATGTGTGCTTGGCAATTTTAAGTCACTTCCCCCTGGTGCAAAGGCCTCTAAGACTGTTTTTAAATTCAAAAAGCATTTGGTAAGGTGAGATATGGTTCCTTTATTTTAGAAAGAGACTAGTATGCTTTTTTGGAGAAAATAAGGAAGGCAGTTGTGCATTTAAAATGATGTTTTGTGTGAAGTGTTTGCATTATGTTTTCCAAAAAGCTATTGCATTCTTTTACAAATTGTAATTGTAGATAATGTGAAGTATTAGTACTGACAAGGTGTGCTTCTACATAGGAGCTGTGCTGTGTTTTCAAATTATGATCAGAAAATCGTTTTTAAGGAAAAGGAATGCTTTTTATATTTATAAGAATGTATTTACTTGCGATGTGAGTCCTGCATTGCGTCGCTTTTGTTGAATAGATGCATGATGCATCTGTACTGTTTTTGCCCCATGGTGCTCCACATTGTAAATGTTAAAAACTATGCATAAGTGGTATATAGGCCTTGTAAATACTCTCCTATGTGTGGGCATGGCCATTTTAAGTCACTTTCCCCTGGTGCAAGGGTCTTCTAAATATGCCCTCATGTGTGCTTGGCATTTTTAAATCACTTATCCCTGGTGCAAGTTCCTTGTAAATACGCTGTCATGTGTGCTTGCATATTTCAAATCACTTCCCCGTGGTGCAAGGGCCTTGTAAATACGCCCCCATGTGTGCTTGGCCATTTCAAGTCACTTCCCCCTGGTGCAAAGGCCTTGTAAATACGTCCCCATGTGTGCTTGGCCATTTTAAGTGACTTCCTCCTGGTACAAGGGCCTTGTAAATACGCCCCTATGTGTGCTTGGCCATTTTAAGTCACTTCCCCCTGGTGCAAGGGCCTTGTAAATACGGCCCAATGTGTGGTTGGCAATTTTATGTGACTTCCCCCTGGTGCTGTGTTTTAAAATTATGATCAGAAAATTGTTTTTAAGGAAAAGGAATGCTTTTTAAATTTATAAGAATTTATTTACTTGCGATATGACTCTTGCAATGCGTGTTTTTTATGGAATAGATGCATGATGCATCTGCGCTGTTTATGCCCCATGGTGCTCCACAGTGTCAATGTCAAAAGCGATGCATAAGTGGTGCAAGGGCCTTCTAAATACGCCTCCATGTGCGCTTGGCCATTTCAAGTCACTTTCCCCTGGTGCAAGGGCCATGTAAATATGTCCTCATGTGTGCTTGGCAATTTTAAGTCACTTCCCCCTGGTGCAAGGGCCTTGTAAATATGCCCCCATGTGTGCTTGCCTATTTCAAGTCACTTCCCCCTGGTGCAAGGGCCTTGTAAATACGTCCTCAGGTGTGCTTGGCCATTTTAAGTCACTTTTTCCCTGGTGCAAGGGCCTTGTAAATATGCCCCCATGTGTGCTTGGCCATTTCAAGTCACTTCCCCCTGGTGCAAGGGCCTTGTAAATACGTCCTCATGTGTGCTTGGCAATTTTAAGTCACTTCCCCCTGGTGCAAGGGCCTTGTAATTATGTCCTCATGTGTGCTTGGCCATTTTAAGTCACTTCCCCCTGGTGTAAGGGCTTTGTAAATACGCCCCCATGTGTGCTTGGCAATTTCATATGACTTCCCCCTGGTGCAAGGGTGTTGTAAATACGCTCCCATGTGTGCTTGGCTATTTGAAGTCACTTCCCCCTGGTGTAAGGTCCTTGTAAATACGCCCTCATGTGTGCTTGGTAATTTTAAGTCACTTCCCCCTGATGCAAGGGTCTAGTAAATATGCCTTCATGTGTGCTTGGCAATTTTAAGTCAATAACAATAACATGAACAATGTCTGGTGTGGAAAAATCTCTAAATAGAAATAGAGTCTCGAAATTAGTTGAGATTAACATATAACAGAGCACAGGTCATATGTTGAAGCATTCCATTCCATTGCTATTTTCTACCATCAAGTATGTTGCAAAATCCTTCCATTCAATTGTTTGCTTACTGTTATTGATTTACTGTTTGGTAATAGTATTTAATAACATTTTTTTAATACATTTTCCACAGATTCAACTCAAAATATTCTTGAAAATTGAAACATGCCCTCAAGGCAAAGAAAAAAAAAAGAAGCAAAGTGACTTACACCGTACCTTAAAAGAAATGGAGATAATGGACCTTTGCAGCAGTTCTCTAGAATTAAAAGTTGTGAAGTCATCAAAAGAATTCCGGGTAAGACAACAAAATCTTTTTTAAGAAACATTTGCCGACGAAAAAGTATCACTAGAGAACATGTTTTAGTTCAGAAGAAGAGAGCCAATTTAAACGGGAAGGAAAGGTCCCTCAAAAATGTAACTGCTAGAGCAGGAGATAACTCTGTGCATGGTAGTAGAAAGAAAAATCTGTTTAGAGACATTCGTAGACAAATGTTCCGTAACAGGATAATTGGCAATTTGTTAAAAAATTTTAAGAAAGGTCAACAGAAAGTGGCTTTTTATAAGAGAAAGAAAAATGTAGAGAAAATAATTGATCAGGCTTTCGAAATTAAGCGAAAGTTATTTATTTTGGTAATCAATAGAATTAGGAAACTAAACAAGGTAATTTATGATTTCAAATCAAATAGTAGATGGAAGAGAGAAGTTAATCGTAGTAATTTTTGTGAAGTTTTCTCAGGAGAATGGATGCATAGTTCAAGTTGTGAGGCATTTTTCAATGAGGGGAGTTACTTCCAGGACAATGATTTGGTGCATGCAGTTGACACCAGTGGTTGAGCATATGAGGTAAAAGATGGTTGTCCGGTTGAAAAAGAAGAACTTGTGTCTGCAGATGCAGAAGAGGTATTAGGTGATGAGGTTTTAGGGAGACGTCCTAAGGGACCAGTGTACATCTGGAAGTGTAGTTCTATTTGCAGTGTGCGACAGGATTCCATCAATTTGCTTTGTGATTTTGTTCGTACATTTAATAAGAAAAGTTTAAAACAGAAAATGAAGTTGTTGCAAGAATTAGATCCTTGCAGAGTGAGAGAAGTGACAGGTTTGCGTGGTCATTCACTGGCTTGTCTTTCCAGGAGAGTATGCCAGTGTTTTTCATCATTTCAGGATGCTAGCAGTGCATCATAATAAAGTGAGGAAATTAGTTAGAATGTTGTATTATGCTAAGAGTCCAGCAATTATGCTTAAACAATTAAGCACTGCTCTTTTGCATGGTTCTGAAGTAGATGTGAAGAATATTTGTGAAGAAATTGAGTTCTGTTACTTTGCTGGTGAAGAGAACAATGTTGAAATTGACCCAGTAGAAGTAGGTAATGTGGAAGAGAGTGTACTGATTTCTAATATAGATAAGTTTCACAAGGAAATTTTCAACTTTCAGGTGAAATCAAGTGAGAGGCCTAATTTCACTTGTGTGTGTTGTCGACGGACTTATTATAAGAATCAGACTAAGTTAGTGGACTTATATGCAAAAAGTGAAATGAATAACAATAGTGAATGGAAGGATTTTGCCACATACTTGATGGTAGAAAATCGTTTTGATTTGGGATCGGACCAACGTATGTGTACTTATTGTTTAAAGAAATTAAACCAAAACCGGATGCCTGCTAGAGCGGGTTATAATAATCTGGAATTGGTTGACATTCCTTCTGAATTGAAGGATTTAAATACTTATGAATCTATTTTGATTCAAAGTGTTCATCCCTTTCAGGCTATTGTACGAATGGAGCCAAAGGCAGGGAAATTGCCTCCATCAGATTTACAGAAAGGATTAAAGGGAAGAGTTGTTTATTTGCCTTTAGATTTGAAGAAAAACATTAATACAATTGGAGTAGAGAAAGTGGAAGAGGAACCTCTAGTTATCCTAGTTAATGGGGTTCCGACAAAGAGTAAGAAAATCTGACAAGATTTAGTGGATGTTAGGAAAGTCAAAAAGGCAACATTGTATTTGATAAAAAATAATGAGTACTACAAGAATGTATGCACTGCAGAAGAGGAAGTAAGTGAAGAAGAGGACAGCGAATTGTGTGCTGGGCAAATTGAGAAAATAGAAGCTTCTAAAAATGAAGAAATATATGAACATTATAGTGTTCATCCTTTGCATTCCAAGGAAGTCATGGGGAATGCTATTGAGTTGTTTCAAATGAAACAAGCCAAAGGGAGTCCCATTAGTGTTTGGGAGGAAAGTTTGGAAGCTCAGTGTTTCCCACAGTTATTTCCCACAGGTCGAGGAGGACGATATGATGAGCGACCTGATCAAATTCCTGCTTCTGAATACCGGACTTTACGATTGTATGCAGAAGATCCTAGGTTTCGTCAATGCATTCCCTATTTGTTTCATCTATTGTTTGAAAGTGATCTGTCTGGACTGTCTTATGCAGTGAATCACATCCTGAAAAGTGGTGTACAACTGCGAAATATCTCGGCAAGGGACTTTATGGATAAAGTCAATGTGCAAGACAGTATTTTGGATTCTCTCCTGATTAATCTCATGGCATGTCAGCGTGGTACTAATGAGTATTGGTACCGTCGTCATGGTGCTTTAAAATGTATGCTGAGGAACTTAGGAACTCCCACATGGTTCCTCACTCTCAGCTGTGCTGAGTATGGCTGGGAAGACTTACTTGAATTTCTACGAGAGGCAAATGGAAACATTGAAAATATTGAATTCGAGACACCCGGAGAACTGTGCTCTTTGGATCCAGTGAATGTATGCAGGTACTTCAATCATAGATTTGAAGCTATGATGTCTTTCATCACGAACAAGAAAAATCCACCTCTTGGAGAGGTGTTGGATTTCTTCTGGAGAAAGGAGTATCAAGCACGAGGTGCTCCTCATATACATATGCTACTATGGATCAAAGATGCACCCAAATTTGGAACAGATCCGGATGACTTAGTGATGAATTTCATAGAACAGTATGCTACATGTGCTGTTCCAAAGACAAACGAAGATAAAAGTCTAAGAGAACAAGTTTTACGGTTTCAAAGCCATCGTTGTGGAAAGTACTGTCGTCGTAAATTCAGAAACAAGGACAAGTACTACACCAAATGTCGTTTTGCATTTCCACAATCGGTGATATCTAAAGGAAGAGTGAACAACTTGATGTCTTCGCTGCGACATAATGTGACGAGGAAATCACCCAAAAACACATACAATTTGAAAAGAAACGAAGAGTCCAAGTACATTAACGACTACAACCCAGTGATTTTGTCCATGTGGAATGCTAACATGGATATACAGTTTGTGGCTGACAACTGTATGGCTGTGGCTCGGTATGTGACGTCTTACATCACAAAAAAAGAAAAGAGAGAACTGAAGGATATGTGGGAGGATATTTCCCATTAAAAGAGCCTCAGTAAAAAGTTGTACAGTTTCAGTCTGAAGATGTTGTCGCATCGAGAAATCGGAGCTTACGAATGTTCTGACCGGTTATCTTCAGCAAGTCTCTATGCCAAATCTAGGAGTATCATTTGGGTGAGTCTTGGTCTTGCTGCAACGCGTAATAGAGTTCTGAAACCTGTACGGGAAATTGAGTATTTGGCAGAGAAGGAGCCAAGCAGTACAGATATTTTGAAGACCAACATGTTGAATACATATTATTAACCCTGGGCGGGCGGCTACGCTCCGTGCACGGAGTGTGCGTAGTGCCGGCTTCTATGCATTTTGTGTAGCAGGCGTAGAATCCGGCACTACGCACCACCGCAGACGGAGCGTAGCTGGCCGCCACCCGCCTCCCTCCCGCCCTCCCTAAATACTTTAAATTAGGAGTGTAAAAGAATTAAAAGGCACTTACCTTGCCCGCCGCTGTCCGCCGCGTCCCCGGGGCTCGCTATCTTCATTCTGCCGTCTTGTGTACAAATGCGCATGCGCGAGCGGCCGTGCATGCGCATTTCTCACGAAAAAATGTGCATGCGCGGCCGCCCGCGCATGCGCATTAGTACACAAGACGGCAGCAATGAAGATAGCGAGCCCCGGGGACACGGCGGGCAGCGGCGGGCAGCGGCGGGCAAGGTAAGTGCCTTTTAATTCTTTTACACTTGTAATTTAAAGTATTTAGGGAGGGCGGGAGGGAGGCCTGCGGTGCGTAGTGGGGCTACGCGGAGTGCGGAGGTGGGCGTAGTTTCTCGCCCACTTCACGTAGCTCCGCGAAGCCCCACTACACCCACTACGCCCAGGGTTACATATTATCCAAATAGAAGCAGTCACC
The DNA here is from genome assembly GCF_964263255.1 of Lissotriton vulgaris. Lineage (NCBI taxonomy): Eukaryota > Metazoa > Chordata > Amphibia > Caudata > Salamandridae > Lissotriton > Lissotriton vulgaris. The sequence goes on from NW_028245973.1 coordinate 29,294, forward strand.
TGGAGAATGTTTGTCTGTATGAGGTTCTACAAAATTACATTTTCAAGAGGAACATCAAAGAAGATATTGATAAAGGAGTGTATGCTGTAATTGGAAGTGAGGGATGTCTGGTCAAGCAAAGAAAATGTCAATTGGTAAATCATCGAAAATTGAATTGCGAATCTCCAGAAAGAAAAGAGTTTTTCTATTTAGCTCTTTTGCAACTTTTCAAGCCTTGGCGTGCAGAAGAGGAACTGCTTGGAGATTTCCTCTGTTACGAAGACTCTTTCAATGCAGATAAGGAATCCATAGAATGTCCTGTTTTTCCAAAATATCTAGAAATGTTGAATGCAGAAATCGAGCAGGAAGCAACAATCGCAGCTGAGATTGCTAGAGACCGTTCTCAGGACAGTCAGAGTTCTGTTTCATTGAGTCAGGATCCACTAGGAGAACCAGTTATCGAAAATGAAGCTGCCACTGCCATGATTTAAGTGGAAATAGCCATGGCACATGCTCAGGAGGATGCGGTTAACTTAGAAGATTTGGAAAGACAACTCAACGTTGAGCAGAGGAAAATATATGACGAAGTTACCAAACAAATTGAGCATGGATTAAGTCATGAGAAGAAAGAGTGCTCATGTACATCGTTGAAGCCTGTCAGACTGTACGTGAGTGGAGAAGCAGGAACTGGAAAAAGTTTCCTCATTAAAACAATTTCATGTTATCTGCAGAAAAGGACTGAGTCATCGCTGTCTTGTGTTGTGACCGCTCCAACTGGTCTAGCAGCACATAATATTAAAGGTATTACTTTGCATCGGCTACTGATGCTGCCAGTGGAGCATGATAACAAATTACAATACCACAAGTTATCTGGAGATGCTTGTTGTGAAGTATCTAGAGTCCTGAAGAAGATGAAACTTCTTATCATTGACGAAGTAAGCATGGTTTCCAATGTCATGCTTGCCTTTGTGCATTTGAGTATGCAGGAAGTTCTTAAAACAGAGTATGATGGCAAACACATCATTGTTTTCGGTGATCTTCTGCAGCTGACACCAGTGAAAGGACAACCAGTGTTTAAACTGCTTACGCATGAAGATACCAGGAAGTGCCTAGGGAGCATTGGCAACGTTAACATATAGTTAAACTTCAATTATGCTGAGCTGCGTGAAAATATGCGCCAGGCGAAGGATGAAGATTACAAGCATATTCTACAAGATGTTAGAATTGGGAAAGTGACCGAGCGTGGGAAAGAAGCTTTACATGCACGATTACTGTCAAATTTGTATCCAGAAGAAGACGTTCTGCCAAAGGATATTTTTCAGAAAATTACTGAGAAGAAATGTGGAATATTTTTGATGCCAACTCTTGCAGAATGTTCCATCTTCAACAACAAAATGATGAATTTACAAAACCAAGAGATTGTGAAACTGGAAGCTATTGACAGAATAGAGCATATGGGAGCAACAATTATTTTGTCTGAGAATTTGAAATCTAAATTGGATTCATTAGAGAAGACTATATCTAAAACTGCTGGTTTTGAAAAGACTCTGAATGTGTGCTTAAATTGCCGTATCATTTTGAGAAGGAATTTACATGTTGAAAGAGGTCTGGTAAATGGATCAATGGGTAATATTGTTGATTTTGAGAAATACAGAAATAGAGATGGAATTGAATTTTTAAAAATTAAATTTGATGGCATTGAGGAAGTACAGCTAATTGGTCGTTGCACAGCTAGGTTTTTGCTTGTAAAAGACTTATATGTTCGCCGTAAGCAGTTTCCTGTTTTCTTGGCATATGCGGTGACATTCCATAAATCGCAAGGTTTAAGTGTAGACACTGCTTTAGTGAATATTGGCAGTTCTGTGTTCAAAGAGGATATGGCTTATGTAGCATTGTCACGAGTTAGAACTTTATCTGGATTGTACTTGATTGACTGTGATGTCACAAACATTTGTGCGGATCTAGATTGTGTTAAGGAATACAATAGGTTAAGAAGAGAGTATGTGCCACATTTGCCTCAATATCCTTTGTTTGAGAAACGTGTGGTAGGCCGGAAACGAAGAAATATCAGTAATAGTAGGGAGGTTATAGCAAAAAGACCAAAAGTCGATGAACCGAAAATTGTAAGCAGAAAGAAAATGAATTCTGTTGAAGATGTTGTTGGTTTTCAATTTGAAAATAGTTCTGGTGTCAACTGCTATGCTAATGTAGTGGTTAATGTTGTCTTTTCACTAGAGACTTTAAAAGAACAGATTGTGATCAATTCGGAACAAAGTTTATGCTGTTTGTTGAATTCTGTGTTAGAGAAATGTAGCGCTGATAGAAGAAGAGTAGAAAGTGTGTCTGAAATTCGTAATCTGCTAGACAAATGTTCAGGTCAAACGCAATTCTCTCAAAATATTCAGCAGGATTGTCAGGAGTTTTTAATGTATATGCTTGATGTATTGCAAGATGAAGGTGTAGATGTAGATTATCTCTTTGGCCTTTCTTATCAATGGCAGCATGACTGCGAGAACTGTAGGCTATCAAGTACTACTAGTGTAGACTCAGATACATTTATATATTTAACTTTGCCTGACAGTAAATCAGTATGCTTCAATAAGCTAGTAAAAGCAGCTGATCAAAACATGGAGTGTAGCCAATGTAAGTCTGCAATGCTGTCCACGTTAATTATACGAAGTTATGGCCAGTATGTCATTTTAATGTTCCAACGATGTAGGTCTGATGGAACTAAATTGACATCTTTAATTAATAATTTTGTGGCTTCGCAGTTGTCAATATCAGGAAGGACTTTTGTAACTAGAGCAATTATATATCATGACGGTCCTTCAACAACTTCAGGACATTACACAGCTTATTTAAAACCCGGAAACGGCTGGTCATTCTGCAATGATTCTGTTTTAACTTTCAAAAAAAGATTGCCTTTCCACCTTCAAAATTCTTACCTGGTGTTTTTACAACCAGAATTTTAGGGAAGGAATCTTGGGATTTGTTCTGAGGAATTTCAAGAGGTTATAATGGCTCCTACTCTATATGGCCTTGTGGATAATTGTAGTACAGAGCGAAAACTGTTTGTGTTTATAAGCTAATTCAAGCAGTAGATCAAAACAAGGAGTAGAGGAAATGTAAGTCTGCAATACTGTCCACATTATTTATAGAAACTTATGGGTGAAATGTCATTTTACAATTTCAACTACATAAACTGGATGAAAATAAGTTGTCAAGTCTAATTAAAAATGTATCGATTCCAGGAAGAACATTTGTAACTGCAGCTATTATATGTTATGAGGGTCCTTTGACAACATCAGGATATTACACAGCTTATTTGAAATATAAAAAAGGCTAGTCTTTCGTCAATGATTACCATTTTAGTATGAAGCAATGTTGCCTTTTGACTTGTTTTCAGAAGTGAGAATTTAGGGTAGGTAACTGGATTATAATGATTGTAGGTGTTGCTGTAATTTAGTGTACTGTTTTAAATTGCTTTGTATGTCTCATTTTTCTTTAAACGATGGAGCTTATCTTTCAGAAAGTGTCGGGCAGAAAATAGTAACAGCACAACAGAGTATAAGCTGTTCATAGGACATCCTTTGACGTCATAGAAAGTAAGTTACTTTTGAGGAGTTCTGATTTCAGATTGATTATATTTTATGGGTTTTTTAAACACAATCATTTTGATTGTGTTTTTTTTTCCCCGCTGTTATATGATGAATAGCTTCAACTCACTGTTATCAGTGAAATTTGATATATTCTGAGAACAGCAAAAATAAACCATTAAATATGTATAATTAATTTTGTACTTTGAATTGTGATTTTTAATATGTATTCATCTTGTCTCATGCTCACTCATCTTTTACTACCTTCTATTAATTTAACATTTTTTGTTCTTTCTTACATAGATTAAAAGTATAAAAATAACAAGTGACTAAGTTAACGACAATTATAAGGTAAGTGTTTAGTACTCTTTACGTTACATCTCTATCACATTTACCTTTTATTAGTTCCACTGCTTCATTTCTTTAACCCTCAGTTTTTTGCCTTTGCTACTTCCCTTATTTCTGTTTCTATTACTTACTTATACTACTCTTTCCACTCCTTTTCTCAGTTCCTCTTTCAACAGTATCTGTGTGATACTCCCTCTATTTGTCTTTCTTTTAACATTACTCTCTGTTTACTTACTCTTCTTTTTAAAAAAAAAAAATTTTTTAGTTCGCTTCCGGTTCGCGTACCGGTGCGCGAACCGGGAAGCGAATCAAAAGAAATAGATGAAAAGAACTTTGTATTTTATTATTTTTGTTGTTTTATAATTTTTTTATTATTTTTCTGAACATTTTTATAGTTTTTTTGTATTTTTTGAATGGTTTTATATTTTTTGGGGTTTTTTTCAGGGGGAAGAACGAAAAACAGGCATTAGAAACGGCTCAACAGGAGCAAAAAAAAAATCACTTTCGGGGCGTTTTGAGCACTTGTGATTTTCATATGCTCTGTTCATTAATGTTACGCTCATCTCGCCGTAACAAAGCAAACCCCCACAATAAATGCACACCAGCTTGATATGTTGAAAATTAGTTTGAATAGTGGGGACCGTCTCCCTTGCCTCTGGTCCCGAAAGACTTTCATGGGTTGAGATGGTGGCCACAGGAGTTGGTGGATTTTCACGTAGGTTACGCACCTCCGCCACACTATAATTTATTGGATGCCTCCTTTGCATGTGGCGATGCATAGTATATTTACCAAAGCTATACTTTTTATCCGTGCCTCGGGACAGAGGTTCTTTACATATCAGGCATGTAAAATAACGTGCATTCACCTTTTTTAGGCCTGCAGGAAATGAAAAAAACTGCCAAATAAAATTGTCCTTGCGGTGTGATTTCCGGGGCTCTTCAGGCAAAAATTCTATTTGATGTACATCTTGTTCTTCTTCTTCCTCCTCTTCTTCAGGGTTGGGAATAAACTGGGGAGGTGGTCCATCCTTCCTAGGAGGTTGTGGTGGTGGTGGGGGTCCACCAGCTGCAGCTACAATTGAAGCCATCTTCCAATAATCAAAATAGTTCTTCCTCTCACAAAGTTGAAAGTCAGAGTGAGAAAAATAGGAGGGGGCTTTCATCATTTGGGAAAAAAAAATGTTCTAAACCAATGAAAAGTGTTATTTTTAGGTCACATGACCTAGCCTTACATCATTCAGAAACCAAAAGTGAAATCAACTAATGAAAAGTGTCATTTTCAAGTCACATGACCTGTTACGCTTACGTTACGCTTCCCGCTACGCGCCCCGGATCGCTTCCGGGTAGCTGCGCTTCGCGCCTCGGTTCGCGTTCCAGAACGCTTCCGGGTGCGCTAACGCGGCGAGTCATAAGACGCATTACGCGGTAACGCGATACGTCGCGCTTACGCAACGCGTCACGATGTTGTTTTCTAACCCGGTGGTTGCGCTAATGGACCGTTTACCGGTTCGCGGACCGGGTCGCGGAACCAAATTGAGCTAATGGGAAGCTGCCCCGTTCGCGGACCAGCAGCGAAACAAAAAAAAATAATTTAAAAAAATAAAAAAATAAAAAAATAATATTACAAAAATATAAAATATATTTTTGAATTAGAATAAGAATACATTTTACAGCATTAGATATTTGCTATTAAAAAACCATTGAAATTCACTGAAAAAACCATAGGTTATAGACCATATATAGTTAGGAATTAGCATTTACAAAACCTTAAAAATTCACTGAAAAAACCATAGGTTATAGACCATATATAGTTAGGGATTAGCATTTACAAAACCTTATTTTACTCGCACAAAACCATTGAAATTCGCATATATAGTTAGTTGCACTAACTATATATCGAGCACCCGCAATCCACTGCTGATGATGTCACATATTACATCATTCATGACATGGTCAGTGACATCACTGATGACATCACTGATTACATCATCCAGTGACTGCATGTAAATGAAAAGTTAAAATAGGTCTCACATATCGAAGAATGAGTGGATGTATAAGTGTCTGGATGAAGGATTTAGTAGGTGCCTGACTGACTGTATGAGTGAGTAATTAAATGTGTCTCACTGAGTGCATGGGTTAGTGACTAAACTGTCTTAATTTGTGGATCATTATGTCTGTTGTTCTGTAAACTGCTGCATGTGTTGATCAGTAGCTATATGAGTAACTATATGGGTTATTGATTGGTTGCCCAAGTATTTGTATGGGAGACTGAGTGTGTGTGTGGGTGGCTGGGAGGTGTATGACTCTGTGCATAGAGGTGTGGGCCGTTGATTCACTAGATGTATGGGTTCAAAAGTGCATGTGGAAACAGCTGCATGGGCACTTGATTGTGTGCATGAGTGTATTGGTGAGTGAATTGATATTTCAGGGCTACATGTCAAAGTGAGTACATATGTAAAACACAGTACATGTGAGAGTTGACATATATAAATAACTGTGCATAAGAGCAAGTGAATGTGTGAGTGGATGTATGGATCATTGTGAACTTGTATCAGTGATTGTATAAGAGAGTAAATTTATGTTAGAATATGTTTGAATTAGTAAGGTGTGTATAACTGTATAGTTGAGGAAATGGAGGTGTGATTGATTCTTTGCATGACTGACTAGATGTATGAGTAACTCAATGTATGAGTGACAATCTGTGAGTGTCTGTTTACAGTGAATGTATCTAAGGTTATATTAGAGTCTGAAGAGGTTCATCATATTATCACATGAATGATATTATCAGTGATATGATCAGTGATGTCATTTGAGATGTTATCAGTGATGTCATCAGTGATGTCATTTGAGATGTCATCAGTGATGTCATCAGTGATGTCACTGACCATGTCATGAATGATGTAATATGTGACATCATCAGCAGTGGATTGCGGGTGCGCGATATATAGTTAGTGCAACTAACTATATATGCGAATTTCAATGGTTTTGTGTGAGTAAAATAAGGTTTTGTAAATGCTAATCCCTAACTATATATGGTCTATATGTTTTTTTCAGTGAATATATATATATATATATATATATATATATATCTATACATATATAGATATATATATATATATATATACATATACATATATATATATAGGTCTAT
>NW_028245974.1:0-130537 GCF_964263255.1 Lissotriton vulgaris
CAATCATGCTGCAGTATTTTGTACCATCTAAAGGAGATTAAGAGAGGACTCGTTGGGTGTGATTAGTAAGGTGTTACAATAATCTAATTACTAAGCACCAGGGTTTGGATCAGGGTCTCTCGCAGGGAATGATGAGGAGTTCTGGGCGCACATGGCCTGGGATCCTGCAGAAAGATGGGGGTGGGGGGGTTAGATACAGACTTATGGCAGCAGGCAATGTGCCTAGCAAAATTTGGTAAGAGCATCTACACAGCAAGTGAACTGCCAATACTTTACCGACCCTTTCAGGCCCATCCTACCCGGGAGGGGCGGAAACTTCCAGTAAGAGCCAGGGAGGCACACAAGGTGGTTGTTGGGATATCAATAAGGGGCTGTACACTAGGTAGTATTGTGGATTCAAGCACAAATGATCCAAGTGCTCTGGGAGCCCCCCCTGGTCAACTGCTATTGGGAACATCAGGGATGCAGCAGGGAGGTTAAAATTTCCAATGGCAACAGCACTCAGGTGGAGCAGGAGAGGCCAATGCTTTGGAGTTATGAAGGGGAGAGGAGCACAGGGACCTCAGGGAAAAAGCTTGCAAACATTTTTGTTGGGATCTTACCAGAATAGTGAAGATACACATAATTTGCAGGATAGTTTCAAATGGGTTTCTGTTTGGGGTAGTGCCCAAGAAGGGGCCAAGGCAGTTTAGACTCATTCAATACCTGTCATGGCGGAGGGTCAATTGGTCAATGAAAATCTGAAAACCCTGTGGACGGAAAAAATAAGCAGGTGCTCATTAAAGCGAGATTTGGATCCCTGCCAGGCCTATGTCATCTTCCACCATGGGAATTTCAAGAAACTCAAACGAAATGTAGACTATGTAATATGGGCGAAGAAGACATTCAACATCTTCTGTGTATCTGCCCTGCACTCCTACAAGAGAGAAAATCAATGCTCAAGTTTCCTCTAAAATCACGCGGAATACGGACATGCAGGCAGGCAGTGATTAAGTGTATGGACTCAAACGATATTGCTCTAAACGCATGCTTCGTAAAGTTCCTGCTGCTGGTTAAAAGGAAACTCGAAGACGTAACTACTGTAAAACTTAATTGTCTGTAAAGGTCCTGCAATGATAATTTTATGCGATTTTATGCTGTAATATATATTTAAAAAGTTTCTTTTATATGTGCTATGTTGTAAGATTTTAAATATTCATCACAATAAAATTACTTTACTTTACTCCTCAATTGGTCAATGGCTTAATGAGAGAGTATCTCACATCAATGTCTTATTTCTCAAAAGATGTGGCTTTGCCCATGGTAGAACAGGCAGATCCCAGAGCTTTCATGGTAAAATGTGACATACAATCAGCATTCTGTTTACTACCTGTGCACCTTGATGATTTTCAATTGCTAGGTATGCAACTTGAAGGGTTCTGGCATATGGATAAAGTTCTCCCAATGGGTTGCTCAATTTTGGGCAAGCTCTTTGAGTGTTTCAGCACATTCCTGCAGTGCCGTTTCACACAAGCGATGGATCACAAGAAGAGGGCACACTATCTCGATTATTTTTTTTATGGTCACGGACACTGGTCCTGCAGACTGCAGTGTCTGCTCGTAAGATTCCAGGAGCTCATAGAGGCTGTGGGGGTTCCTTTGGCCACGGAAAAAATGGTGGAACTGGTGACCACCATCTCGTTTTTGGGAATTGAGTTGGATTAGGTGGCTATGATAGCACTCCTTCCATCTTAAAAGAGGTTGAAAATGCAGGCCCTGTTGGAATTAATGCTGGCAAAAACTAAGGTCACAGTGCAAGAGGTACAGATGCTTTTGGGACACCTCCATTTTTCATGTAGGGTTGTGCGGGCTGGCAGAACATTCTGCAGGAGATTGGGTTTAAGGCTCTTGGGGCATTTCCTACCACACCATCACGTTAGGTTATCTGCGGGGGTAAGGGCTGCAGATATGGCAGTGCTACATAGACCCCTTTAGTGGCATTCCAATTACAACACAACCGGGTTTGTGAATGGGATGTTCAGATTTATTCGGATGCATCAAGTGGCATAGGCTTTGGACTGCATTGACAAAGACACTGCTCTACTGAGGAATGGCTGGATTGTTGGAAAAATAGAGGACGAAGAATAGCTTTTCTTGAGTTTTTTCCAGTGCTGGTGGCCATCATCTTGTGGAGAACATGGTAACAGCACAAGAAAGTGCTTTTTAGAATTTACCATAAGGCTGAAGTTCAGGTGGTTAATAGGCAGTCAGTGAGGGACACTCAGATCCTGAAGTTGGGGTGTTTGTACTTGAATGATTGTGACAGGATATTCTATTTAAATCCAGGCATTTACAAGGTGTTACCAATGACATTATGGATCCTTTGCTTGTTCGCAGTGGGAGGGCTTCCATGGGTTGGCTACAGAGGCAAATACAGAACTCAGATTTTACCGGAGTTATGGACAGTGGGAGCCAGAGGACGTGTCAGCTGGTAGTGGGGTCCCTGGTAGCATCTACGTGTAAGGATGTAACCAGGCTTGAAGGGAATTCTTGAGCACAGGAGCTTGTCAGCGGTCAGGTGACTGTGACAGAATTTAGGATTTGATGCAGTTAATATTACGGCTGACAGTAAAAGGTATAATCAGAGTCACAATTGCAGGAAAGTTGGAAGACATTGCCTTCAGGGGAAAATTGTTGTGTGGTATGCACCCTCAGTGAGGAAGCTGGGCACAGGGATGTTAGAAGGTAAAAAAAAGCCAGGGTGGGTCATAGCAGAAGGAATCTTTCTTGGCAGATTTTTGGTAGGGTAATTCATATTTTAACAGAAACGGAAGTCATTCTTTACTCTACATGACGTGGATGTTTTTGGGGGATTTTTGAGTATCGAAGCTGTCACGATTACAAGGGTTTGACTTGGAAGAATGTTAGCTTTAGGCAGAAAGGTCTGGAAATACACTTACTTAGGTCAAACACTGACCAGTGGTTGAAGGATACAACAGTATTGCTGAAGTTTCTGGAAGAGGGGATATGCCCAGTGGCGTGGGGCAAGAAACTCAGAACACAAGTGGGGATTATTGCCGCTGAGGTCTTTAACCACAAACAGGGGGACTGGGTCACCTCATTTTAATTATTGGCAGTTTTGAGGAAAGTAGTCACGAAGCTAGGGTTGGGAGCTACAGATTTTGGTACTCATTATTTTTGGAATGTTGCAGCAACAGAGGCAAGTAGGAGTGGGTGGTATAGGGAGTAAATAATGGGGCTTGGCAGGTGGTCTTCAGATTGTTTCCAGAGGTTTGTCATGAGCGATGAGGGGAAGGGGTGTGATTTACACTTTTTTCTCTTTTGTTCAGTTCGGGGTCTGTTGGCTGCTGGGTTGTTGGTGAGCAATGTTGGACATTCCTTTATATAGAGGGCAGACCAGGCTGCGGAGAGGAGTGCATGGGGTAGGGATTTATACTTCCACAGCAGCTCATTGTCAGTTGAGTTGTTTGGTAAAGGTGGCATGAGGTGGAGGGTGTTGTTACCCAAGCTCAACATGTTTATGTCAAGGAATACTTGCCCAGAAATTTTGGTGATACATTTGGGAGAGAATGACATGATGGTGGAAAAAAATCTGCAACTTTCATGAGCCACAAAACAAGATTTGAGGGAGATATAATCACAATGGCCAGGGTGTTTTATAATATGGGCAGAGGGTATTCCCAGGAGATATTGGAGAGGTGCAGTTCAAGTGTTTAATAGTAAGTCGGCGAGGGACACTCAGATCCTCAAGTTGCTGAGGTAGTTTATACTTGAATGTCTGCGACAGGACATTCTATTTAAAGCCAGGCATTTACGAGGTGTTGGTAATGACATTGCGGATACTTTGCTCGTTCGCTGTGGGAGGGGTTCTATGGGTTGGCTACAGAGGCAGAGACAGAACTGGGATGTCACAGGAGTTATGGTCAGTGGGAGACAGAGGATGTGTCAGCTGGTAGTGGGATCCCTGGCAACGTCTACGCGTAAGAATATTACCAGGTTTGAGGCGAGTTCTTGAGCACAGGAGCTCATCGGCGCTCAGGTGACTGGGACAGAATTGAGGATGTGCTGCAGTTCATATTATGGCTGATAGAAAAAGGTATGACCAGAGTCATAATTGCAGGAAAGTTGGAAGGCATTGCCTTTAGGGGAAAATTGTTGTGTGGTATGCACCCTCAGCTAGAGAGTTGGGGGCGGGGATGTTAGAAGGTTGGGCTCGAGAACAGGACAGGGTGGGTCATAGCAGGAGGTATCTTTATTGACAGATTTTTGGTAAGGTGATTCATGGTTTGCCAGAAGTGTGCTATTCCCAGGTGAAATCATAGGATGTTGATTTATTTGTTGCCTTAAGTCTGTACACTAGATTGATTAGTCCCTGCCTTAAGGAACAGTACCCTATTAGCAGGGGGCCTCTCTCTTTACAATATATTTCCCACAGCCTGTCTGCGTGGGGGAGTTTTGATAGGTGGAATTGTCTACCAAGCTTTCATCTATAACTCTATTTATTATTTTTCTTTGCATTTAATTTAACTGGCAGTATGGATCTGTGGATTAGGTTGGATTTATCTAACACTTCACTCCCTAATTAATTTTTCTCAGGTATTGAGAACTGTTGCACTTATCTTTAAAACCTTTTTTCTTTGCTCTGTATAATACATGTTATTATTATGGAAGCAATACAGACATTTGGCTTCACAGACGAACAATATGCTCTCCTAGTCGGAAATATGTCTACCTTAAATAAACAATGCTGACTTAAATACATTGTTTCAACTAAAAAAGAAAGATCGGAAGAATAGAACTGCACAGTCAGTTCATGTTGGACTATCTGAAAGCAGGAATCATCCCCAAAGACTTAGAGTCAAAAATATCCCTGGGATCTTTGTTCAAATAAGAGTGTTCTTGGAAAAATGGTCACTCATAGCGACTCGGTGTTCACGTGATTTTATGATGTTAATAATTGAAACCGCTAAAGAGAAATGAAATGAAATGAAAGCGGGATTTATATAGCGCATGGCTGCCCGAGAGCGTCCCAGCGCTGAGATTGCATATACAGCTGAGGGGAAAGGGGGAGGGGCAAAGGGCCAAAGAAGGAAGGGGAAACTTTATTGTGGGAAGAGGTGCGTTTTGAGTAGTTTCCGGAATTTCATGTAGTTGGGTTCGGCCCGAAGTTGGATTGGTAGGGCGTTCCATAGAGTAGCAGCTGTAACCGAAAAGCGGCGTCCTCAAGTGCAGGCTTTCTTTACTCTGTGGACCGTAGCCAGGTTCCTTTGAGAAGAGCGGAGGGACCTATTGGGTTTGTATGGGTAGAGCATGGTCTTCAGCATCGGTGGCCCTAGGTTTTGCAAGGCTCTAAGGGTGGTGCATAGGGCCTTGAATATGACTCTTTCTCGAATCGGCAGCCAATGAAGTGCCTTTAGTGCTGGTTTAGCAGATGATCTCCGGGGTGTTCCTGTCAGCATCCGAGCAGCGGCAATCTGTGTTCTTTGGAGAACATTGATGGTAGCTTCTGGAGCCGCCAGGAAGAGGGCGTTACTATAGTCTAACCTCGATAGTATTAAGCCCTGGATAAGCAGTTTTTGTGATTGTGCGGGGAGTAGTGGGAGAATCTTCCTGGCTGAGCGAAGTAAGCCAACACAGGTACCGGCAGTTTTTTTTGCCTGTGTTTTCATAGATAGATCCTGTTCTAGCCAGAAGCCTAAACTCTTGAGTTCCGTCTTGGGCTGAGGGAGGGGACCTATGCATGAGGGCCACATGGCGGAAGGAAGAGGCGACATTTGATGTCCCAACAGCATGAGCTCGGTTTTGGAGCCATTAAGTTTCAACCTTGAGTTGGACATCCAATCGTAGATTCCCTCAAGACAATCATGAAGGTTTTTTATCTTTTCACCTTCAAGGGAAAAGGACACAACCATTTGGGTGTCGTCAGCATATGTGACGGCTTTTATCCCAAAGGGGATGACCACATCCTCCAGGGGGGCCATGTAAGTGTTGAATAGTGTAGGGCTCAATGAAGAGCCCTGTGGAACCCCACACTGGAGGTGGAACGGGTCTGATCGTATATTCCCTTCACAGACCTGGAAGGTTCTGTCCTTCAGGAAGGATGAGAGCCAACTGAGTGCCTTGTCCCTCACTCCCAGGTTAAGTAGTCGATGGATCAGGATCTTGTGGTCCACCGTGTCAAATGCAGCGCTTAGATCCAGGAGGATCAGTAAGACCGATCCCCCTGAATCCAAGATGCATCTGGCTTCCTCGACTACCTTTACGAGGGCAGTCTCTGTCCCCTGTCCGGGACGAAAACCTGTTTGTGATGGGCGTAGGAGATTGTTAATTTCAAGAAAGTTTGACAATTGCTGGTTGACCAGTTTCTCTGCGATCTTACTCATGCCTGGTAAGAGAGAGATTGGGCGCAGGTTAGAAAAGTCTGAGGGATCCTGGCCTGGCTTTTTTTGAAGGGCTTTGACAATCGCATGTTTCCAGTTTGGGGGGACTACTTAAAGAGCTTATACAAACGTTAACATCTGAACTTATAGATCTAGAAGAATAGATCAAACAGAATGATGTCCTAGAGAATGGCAAGCAAAAATTGGAAGATATTGAAAAAGAAGTTACTTCATACTCTGATTATCTGATCAAAAGAAAAATGGAAAAATGAAAAAAAAGACATCAGGTTCACCACTAAGGAGAAAGCTTACCCCTATTTAAATGAACAATTCTATGACCAAGGGGATTACTTGAAACAGAGCCAGGGACACATAAAAGACCCATCAGGAAGGTCACACTTCTGATTCTGACAATGATGATGGTTCTTATTGATCCAACTTTGAGAACCATAGAGGTATCCACTCGGGTAATCGACCAACTGGCCGGTCTTTTTTAGGTCGGTGCCAGGCCAGGCAAGGCCCTTGGAGGCCGATATATCAACCGAGGTATCATGATACCTTCAATCGGGGTAATTACCAACAAAATACTCAACAATACTTAGTCACTCGGATTGCCCAATATGCGAGGCCGTAAGTGAAATACCCATATTCACCTTATCAAAACAACCGCTACAAGAGTCTACAATTGCATTGTTATCTAAGGGCTTGACTTTTGTACCCCATACGGGCATTAACATCTTTGAATTATACCAAGATATGACAGTATTTTTCAGTAAAATACGACAAAAAATTATTTTTGCCATTATGGAGAATAACAACTTAAATGAGGTTGGAAACTCAGAAAATCAGTCGGGATTACATCCAAGCTCTACATTCACCCCGAGCCTTTACTAGCTAGGACCGGAGGTAGAAATATTTGAAAACCTGGTCCTTAAAAGTTTAAAAACATACCTTCCACCCTCCCAATAACTTAAATCAAGAAGAACTAAAAACGTTAATTTCCCTTCGTAGCAATTCGGATATCACCATAAACAATTGTGATAAGTGTGGGAGTATAGTGGTCTTAGACACTAAGAAATACATTCAGACCATGTTAAATCTCCTAAGTGACACCAATTTCTAATTGCCTGTTAAAATAGACCCCACATCTAGAGTCCAAAGAAAGATCTTCCATTTAACAAAAAGAGTGCTGGAATCGTATACCATTTGCCAATTTTCTATTTATTTTTTAAACATTAAAACTCATGAAATGGCAGCTATTTATGGAGTCCCAAAGATTCACAAAAACAGCCTTGATCCCCCATATAGTCCAATTGTAACCCGTATAGGCTCAGTCACTGACCCTATCTGCAAATACTTAGACCGTATCCTATGTCCACATATATCCAAAACAACATCATATATCAGGGACACAAAATCCATGATGCAAACAATGGAAGGATTACCATTTGATGAACGCAATGAAACTTTGGTTACCTTGGACGTAGAGTAGCTGTATAGTAACATACCACAGCAAGGGGCCATGACAGCAGTAGCCTGGTTTAAAAATCAATATCAGATAGATTGTGATTCAGAATTTATTATTGACATTTTTGCAATTGTCATGGAAGAAAATACTTTTGATTTCAATGGAGAGCTACATCGCCAGATAAAGGGAGCAAGCATGGGAACGTCATGCACTTCCACTGTAGCAAATATATATATGGCTCACTTTGAGAGCATACATATATATAATTAAATAGCCCCCTTTTAGGAGTCTATCAAACATTGGGCTGTTTTATAGACCATATATTCTTTATTTGGACAAATGACTCAGACCAACTATCTGAATTCCTATTATGGATCAATGCATGTGATTTTAATTTTAAATTCACTGCCCATACCAGTCAGAGTCACTTTGAATTTCTATTTATAGAAATTAAAGAAAAGAAGAATGAACTTGAAGTAGACCTGTACGTGTAACCAAGAACAAAAAACACGTTACAACATTTCACAAGCTTCCATCCAAATAAACCAAAAGAGAGCATTCCCTTTGGCCAGTTTCTCCGGCTGGGGAGAACCAGTACCAATATCACAGATTATGACATTAGATCAGAAATGATGAAAGCCAAATTTATATCGCAAGGATATCCAAAAAGATTAATAGGAGAAGCCTAATAACGAGCACAGTTCTACTATAGAGACCACATATTGGACACTCATCCCCCAAAACCCACGCTAGTATATGTCACTAGAAATTCGTCAGCAAACGAAAAAGTGAGACACGCAATATGTGCCCACTGGCATATATTAAATCCTAATTCAGAGGATGCCCCTAAGCTAGCGCGTCCAATGTTTGCTCATAGAAGAAACAAAAATCTTAAAGACCAAATTGTTCATTAGCGCATGACAAAAAAATTGCTGACCCAGTTGACCTTAGACGATTCCACACCATTAACAGGCAATAACAAATACACACAATGCAAAACCTGTGACACTGCAATAATCACAAAGACGTTTACCCACAATTCATAAAATATTACTTTAAAATTGTGCACAAATTGTAAAACCAAAAACATTATTTATCTAATATTATGTCCCTGTAAAAAGGGATATATGGGGGAAACATCTAGAACGTTAGCAACTCAGGTTAACTGAACATCTTTCAGCTATCCGAACAAAAAAAAACAATGCCCCCCCCCTAGTGAAGCACTACCTAGAAGCAGGCCACAGCCATGAACATATTTATTGGGTGTTTCTGGAAAAGATCAATGACAAGATAGGTACTTATTCAGAAGAAATCAGAAAAAGAAGGGAGGTATTTTGGACATTCTCCCTGGACACGTTTTCACAAGGCCTGAACCAAGAAGTTCCGTGGGAACAGGCAATACGATATAACACAAGTTGAGTCGTATGCCTGTCCTCACTGAAATTCCTTTTTTCATCTTATACCAGCATCTTGAGCCCCCTTTATGGAATAGCTTTACATTTCTCTATTCCATCACAACAAAATGAGTGAGTTGGTAGATTTTAACATTAAAGTGCAGACTCCACGGTTCAAAAGTGGCATGGAGAAACGCTATGATCTAAATGAAAGGACTATCAATAAGATAACATTAAAACCCTATAGTGTGCCCATGTTCAGTTGCAAATAAAGTTTTTGTTCATATCGCACATGATTGGTTAATCACCACCATGTGTCAGGTCTTGTGATTGGCTAGCCTTCTTCATGTGATATTATCTCCTATCACGTGACACAGCTGAGCAGTACATCAAGTGGATTCTAATACAACTCTGGTCAGACCTCACACGGCATTTGCAGTGTGCGAAGGACACTTTAATCCGGCAAACGGAATTCATCAGACAATTAATTGATCGTCAATGCACACTATAAAACCTTGTAGCTCAACCGGCTGGTTGAGCACTGGTTAAATAGGCAGATGTAATCCAAATTCCGTAGCTCACTCGACTGCTTGAACACTGACTCAGTGGGTAGATGTCTCTATATGTATCAGTTGTGCTTCCAATGTTCCAAATGTCTGTACAAAGCACACTCCATTACAATTAAATCTAGCAAACTGCAACTTTATGTCACACTCTGTAGCGTTCACCCAGTGTTTTAAACGGGCGTAAGTGGTGTATTGTTTTTTGACTTTATACAAAGTATGTACGATCTCTCACTAACACATTTTAATATAGAATGATTGGCTAAAGCTAAAATAAAGTATTATGCAAAACCTTAAAATGTTAATCCGTAGTTTCACTCGCACGTCAGCGGTGCACCATTCTCTATGTTAATCCCTAGAGTTCAAATGTACAGTTTCACTCACACGTTAGCGGCGCACTACCATCTTTAGAGCACATTATCTTTCAGACATAAAAGAAACGTACTGCTCTACAAACAATGTAGATAAAAATCAACTGAGTTGAAAAGAAAGACCACCATTTTAATCCTCCATTTTGATCTATTTTCCATAGATAAATCCATATACTATCGGACAAAGATATCGGAATGTAAATATTTTGTGGCTAATGTTCAACTGATATATCCAACTAAGGGGCCCATTAGTATGTCGGGCGGATCGCCACAGCCCGCATGGCGATCGCGATCCACCAGACATTTCCTCCCACCCACATGCCAATTCCCCCGCTATATTACTATGACAGGGGGAACCCCAGCGGATGGAAAGACCATCCACCGGTTTTCCGCCCGGTCGATGAGTCGACCGGGCGGAAAAGGCTTTAATATGGTAGCGGTGTCTGTCAGACCCTGCCATCCATATCAGGATGTTTGCGGGTATTTGCCTGTCCGTGGCAGCAACGTTGCAACGTTGCCACGGGAAGGCATGCAGTCTTTCACATTGGGGGCCTGTAGCGGGCCCCCAAGTATTTTGGGAGGTGGGGGTGCACATGGGGGGTACCTGTGGTACCCCCATGCATTTGCATGTACAACGTGGCAGGCACTGCGCAGTGCCTGTCACATTGTTCATTCAAATGCAGAACTTGCATTTTTGGCATTGCGGCGGGCGGTGCTCAAAGCAATGTTTAAAATGCGGAATGTGCCCGTCAGTGTGGGGGCGCATCCTAATTGTATGTGTGGGACTGCCACATGCATTGCGGGCAGTCCCATGTGCCGGGACTATGGTGGGCGGACAAAGTCCGCGCGCCATGCTAATGATGCCCTTAGTCTCAGTAAAAGATTCTTAATAATAAAACAAACATCGATATACATTAAATACCTGATCAATAGTTTTAACTTTAAATCATCGTAACGTATACCTGTGTAATTGACATATTTACTCTATCTTGCTTATACCCATATAAAGGACAATTTTGAAACTGTATGCCAGGTCCATCATTAGCCTGGGTTAAAAAGTTAGAAAATAAAAATTAAAGAACAACACCCTGTTCCTGGATATTCATTATTCAGGTACCTATAAAATGCACTGGCTGTATAACCATCAAGAAGCATAGGAATAGTATTAATGAAAGTCTTTATAGCTCCTCAGCGTATCCTTATTTTTGACTAAAAGGCAATAATTGCTTCACAGCCTTCAGCAATCGAATAGTTTCTTTTGATCATCAAGTTAGGAGACTTAAGGTTAATGTTTGGAAACTACTGTGAATACGGAAGGTGAAATGATCACTGGGTGACACTACTTTAATTTGAACTACTCATCTTATGTGGTGGTTTCTATCTCTTAGTCTATCTTTGGTTTTCAATCTAATCACTTCTTAAACTATATCTCTATCGGTCAATCATCCTCGCGGTCACTAGCTCAAAATCTATTGAGTCATTCTGATTTGATTCACTGCATTTCAGTTTCAGTTTTTTAAGGCACACAACAAATAATGCACGCTCTTATGGCGGCATAAGTTCATCATTAACACCATCGCTGCTTGAGATATTCTTCTGTGCTGAGGATCAATATAAATGGGTGTGGTCATGACGAGCTCAGCTCATCATGAGCACACGAGCACCGTGCATCATGATGAGCTGAGCTCGCCATGAGCACGGAAGGGGTTAAGTGAGAACCTCGTATCTGATCTATACATTTTTTCTCACAGAGATCAACTTTGATCTACTGTGGCTTGTTTTCCTGATGAAGGCACAGCTCAGTGCCAAAACGCTTGTCGAACACAACAGTCCATTACGTGTGTGCCATCTTGTCTCCTTTTTTTATTAAACTTTAATTGTTATCATTATACCCACCTGAAATGAAGAACATTTTTACATTTTAATGTACACTAGCTTTTTGCTCTATGAATGAAGATGAATGAATGAGCATGAGTGGTATTTTTTTAATGAATTGCATTTTTAGTACTAATATCAATAAAAATCATGTCTATTTTGTAAAAAAACAGATATTGTTGGTTCTTCTTTTGATTTATGTTTACGTGTTATCCATTGTTGAAATCATAAGATGTTGATATAATTGTGGCCTTAAGTCTGTAAACTAGATTCCCAGGTGAAAGACATTTTTTTCCATGAGATGTGTATATTTTTGGGGGTTTTACAAGTAGCGAAGCTGTTGGGAGGTCGGGGTAACAAGGGTTTGACATGGGAAGACGTTACTTTTAGGCAGAATGGTCAGGAAATTCACTTACTTAGTTCAAAAACTGACCAGTGGTCGAAGGGAACAACAGTTTTCCTGAAGTTTTAGGCAGAGGGGATATGCCCAGTGGCATGGGGCAAGAAACTCAGAACATAAGTGGGGGGTCTTGCCGGGGAGGTCCTTACCCACCAATAGGGGGATTTGGTCACTTCCTTTCAATTATTGGCAGTTTTGTGGAAAGCAGTCACAAAGCTATGGTTGGTAGCTACAGATTTTGGTACTCATTCTTTTAGGATTGTTGCAGCAACAGAGGCAAGTAGGAGTGGGTGGTCTAGGGAGTAAATAATGGGGCTTGGCAGGTGGTCTTCAGATTGTTTCCAGCGGTATGTCAGGAGCGATGAGGGGAGGGGTGTGATTGTTAAGGGGATGGCATGCTTACACTTTTTTCTCCTTCAGGTTCAGTTCTGGGTCCGTTGGCTGCTGGGTTATTGCTGTGGATTGTTGGACATTCCTTCATGAATTACTGAGAGAATATCGACGCCGAAAATATCGACGTCAAAAATATCGGAGATGGAATATCGACATCAAAAATATCGAATTCCTATCTACATTAAGGCAAGTACAAAAATATCGGAAAAAAATATTGTTGTAAAAAATATCGTACAAAATATTGTTTTTTTGAATATTTAAAAATGATATAAATTAAATGAATAATACATATAATTAAATTAAATATAGTTAGAAATGTATTTAAAATTATAAGTAATACATATAATTAAAAAAATTTAAACATATACATGTAAATTATAATATATATACTTACTTAATTAATATTTGCAATTAATTCCAACTCCAGAGGGTGCAACAGTGGGAAAAGTGTTGGATAGTGTAGAGGTTAAAATTACTATTCCAACTCCAGAGGGTGCAACAGTAGGGAAAGTGTTGGACAGCGTAGGGGTAAAAATAACTATTCCAACTCCAAAGGGTGCAACAGTAGGGAAAGTGTTGGATAGCGTAGGGGTAAAAATAACTATTCCAACTCCAAAGGGTGCAACAGTAGGGAAAGTGTTGGATAGCGTAGGGGTCAAAAAACGTACTACTAATTAAAATAATATTTAAAATAAATAAATAACAATTTAATTATTAAATTGCAAAAATTAACAAACAATACCAATAAATTATCGGTTAAAAATAATTTACGATTACAAATTAATTAACAATTAGAATAAATACAATTAAATAATACGTATTAAAAATGTCTTAACAAATATACAAAAATTAAAATAAATACATTTCAAAACCAAAAAGAAATATTTATTAAAAACATTTAGCAATTAATAATTAATTAACAATAAGTTATTGATAAATACCAATAAATTATAAAAAAATATAATTACAAATGAATTTTAAATGAACACTTTTTGTGTTTAAATTAATTAGTACAAATGTATTACCAATTAATAATTGATTAACAATAATGTAATTATCAATACTCAACACTAAAAAAATATTTATTTAATTACAATAAATTACTTCCCACCCTATTACCTTATAACCTCACAACACTCTTTAATAATTAATGCATACACTTAATATAATTACCAATATAATCAATTCATACAAATTAATTACCAATTAATACAAATTAACTACCAATAAATACCTAATTAACATACAAATATTTATCAATAACAATTACACATTTACTTCATTACAATTAAATTACTTCCCACCCTATTCCCTTATAAACCCAGAACCTGCTACGGTACTAAAACACAAGATGTATTTAATTTTTTTTAATTATTCCTAAAAAATATTTCATCAATATGCTATAATTAAATTACTTTTCACCCTATTCCCCTATAAACCCACAACCCGGTACGGTACTAAAATGCATAATTTACTTAAATAAATTATTACTAACTTCAAAAATGTAATACATATATTTTAAAACTAGTTCAATAATTAAAACAAATTATAAAAATGAACATATGAAAATAAAAAGTATAACACTAATGTTAGTATTAATAATAGTAGCATCGATATTTTTGCTATTGATATTACGAACTTGGATATTATCAAAAACGATATTTCTTACCTTCATGTCGATATTCTGGTCGTCGATATTCTTGATTTCGATATTCTGTCCCTCCGAAATTTTGGATTCTATATTATTGCCTGTCGAAATAAAAAAAGTTGATATTTAGACTGTTTACCTTCCTTCATATAGTGAGTGGACTGGGCTGCAGGGAGGAGTGCATTTGGTAGGAATTTAGGTTTCCACAATAGCAAGTTGTCAGTTCAGTTGTTTGGTAAAGGTGGCATTAGTTGGAGGGTGTTGCTACCCAAGCTCAACATGTTTATGTCCAGGAATACTTGTCCAGATATTTTGGTGATACATTTAGGAAAGATTGACATGGTGGTGGAAAAGGTCTGGAACTTTTATGAGCAACAAACCAAGATTTGAGCGAGATGAAATCAAAATGGTCAGGGTGTTTTATTGTATGGACATAGGTTATTCCCTGGAGATATTGGAGAGGTGCGGACAAGCCATCAGCCATCGATAAAACCAGAAGAAAGCTGAATAGGAAAATACAATGTTTTTGTCGGGATGAGCGTTTAGGACGAATACAACATGTGGGGCTTATGTTATGAAGAGGTTGAGTATTTCAGGGATGATTGAGATTATGTCTCTGAGCATGGGATGAGGTTATACTTGTTGGAGTTGAGGGCGTTTTTGGTCAGGAACTTGAAGAGGCAGGAGTGAGATGATTGATGATGGGGGGCCGGAAAAGTCAGGTTAGTGCCTTTTTCTGGTGGCAGTTGGCCCATACGTTTGCAAGCCTTCAATTAAGGTTATTTTTGGTTAATATAGGGTACACAAGCAGAAAGTAAGGGTCTCAACAAGCCCACACAGGAAGTCCGGGAGTTAGAATGTTACATCATAGGAATCGCAAGTTGAGCACAGGTTAATTGGTTCACTACTCAGCAGAAGGGGAAGTTATTGAAGTCAAAGTTCGAATGGTATGTATACGGGTGGGTTTAGGGGAGGATGGTAAAGAATGATGGTTATTGAGTGTATAGTGAGGTTTTAGTTCTGTGAGGCCTTAGGCCGAGGGTGTTTATGCGACATGCACCTGTTTCAACAAAGCAGCCTTTTCCACACATACAAGGAGTGAGTGGTATGTAATGTGCCTCATTTCACCCAATGTAGCTCTCAACTGCACATGCTTTTGGCGTCCCACCCAAACTTGGTGGGCCGCATGCCAGCACTGCCCGTATCATCATAAAACTGCCCTGGATTTCACCCTAACTGTATTCACCTTGCAGACAATGTTATCCGATTACTTTATAATACCAAATATGAGGTGGTCTAGCCGTGGGTTTTTATTTAGCAAGTCGGAGTGTTGTGGGAATGCACAGAATTCCTGTTCTCGCAAGTGTTATTTCTCAGAACTGGGTCTCTTGGCTGGTGCCAGCATCTTTCCACCTCTCTTTTCCAATACAGTGGCACAGGCTGTCCTCGGCAAACACAATAGATTATCTTGCCGAGCGGTTGCCTTTAGGGGGTTGATGAGACCCTTTTCCTCCTCTATGTGGCAATGTGCTGCATTGTTCACTAAAGGGGCTAATATTGACAGATAATGGCTTTCCTTTCAATCTGGGCTGGGTCAGGCTTTCTGCATTTGCACTGTTCGCAGGCAATTAATTCATTTTCAAAAGGGTGTCTGGGGTTGGGGTAGGTGCAGCATTTCACATCTCCTCTCCAGATGGAGCGGAGCAGTGATTATAGGTACAATCAGGCAGTTTATCAATTCATCTGCCAAGGGATAAACTTTTGCATTAGTGTAGTGATCTTTAGTTTATTTCCTTTTGGTTGTTTGCATCTGTATTCATTTCTTTATTTTGGTCTGAATATTTATGCAAAGCAAAGTGATGGGTTTTCACAAAATATAGTCTACATGAGACTAATACTACATGCCAGTACAACCCTATTATTGCCTTTCTAATTGTCAATGTCTTCTGAAGCAGAGTTTATAAAAATAATGTATTTGTACTTGCAGAAATTAGATGTTTAGTTGCCCGCTACTGAATGCATACCTTCTGACTCTTCCTTGCCTGACACCGCCCCTTCAAGTCCACCTCTGCAGTGTCTAAGTATGGGCGAAATTTGCGAATTTGCGTTCCGCGAATTTGCATGAAATCGAATTCGCAATCAGCAAAAACCGCAAATTCGTGCGAATTTGCGTTTTTGTTTTTTACGTGTTCGCGGGGTTTTTTGCGTGTTCGCAGGGTTTTTTGCGTGTTCGCGGGGCTTTTTGCGTGTTCGCGGGCCGCGTGCCCGCAAAGTTACCCATGCGGTCCTGTATGGGCACAGCACCCTCTGGTTCACCACTGCCACCCTCTGGTTCATCACTGCGACCCTCTGGTTCACCACTGCCACCCTCTGATTCACCCCTGCCACCCTCTGGTTCACCCCTGCCACCCTCTGGTTCACCACTGTCACCCTCTGGTTAACCACTATCACCCTCTGGGTCAGCACTGCCACCCTCTGGTTCACCCCTGCCACCCTCTGGTTCACCCCTGCCACCCTCTGGTTCACCACTGCCACCCTCTGGGTCATCACAGCACCCTCTGGTTCACCCCTGCCACCCTCTGGTTCAGCACTGTCACCCTCTGGTTCACCACTGCCACCCTCTGGTTCACCACTGCCACCCTCTGGTTCATCACAGCACCTCTGGTTCACCACTGCCACCCTCTGGTTAACCACTGACACCCTCTGGTTCAGCACTGCCACCCTCTGATTCACCACTGCCACTCTCTGGTTCACCACTGCCACCCTCTGGTTCACCCATGCCACCCTCTGGTTCACCACTGCCACCCTCTGGTTCCCCCTGCCACCATCTGGTTCATCACTGCCACCCTCTGGTTCTCCCCTGCCACCCTCTGGTTCAGCACTGCCACCCTCTGGTTCACCCCTGCCACCCTCTGGTTCACCCCTGCCACCCTCTGGTTCATCACTGTCACCCTCTGGTTCATCACTGCCACCCTCTGGTTCACCACTGCCACCCTCTACCGAGACCTTTTGTGACGCAGCGGCAGCACAAAAGATGCGCCATGGTGCTGGGTATTAACAACGTGACACATCTTAGAGATGCGTCACGTTGTAAAGCCCTGCACCATCAGGAGGCCTTCCGCTGCAGGGGATGGCGTTCCTGCGCAGGAACACCTCCTAAAAGTGGCTGAGTGAAATCTACAAGATTTCACTCAGTCACTTTTAGGGCAATGCTGCGTCAAAACCCTGCGCCTGCTTGAAGCAGGCGCAAGGCTTGATGCAGCATTGGGGAGATAGGGCCCCCCAGAGCATTGCTGGAGCTGCGTCACAAGTGCAACGCAGCTCCAGCAATGCGCTGCTTTTACGGCACAGATGCGTGACGCATCTGTGCTGTTTTTGCCACATGGTGCGCCGCATTGTAAATGCGGCGCGCCATGGGTGGCGGAGCTGCGGCGCACAATAACTGGCGCATCCCTTGGGATGCGCCAGTTATTGTAAATCTGCCCCTATACATTTAGCCAACAAGGGAGCACTTACTGATTAGACAGTAGAAAGTACTCCAGTTGAGTAGAGCTATTGCACAAAAAGGTGGCATCTTCGTGGACAAACACGCTGGGCGGGATTCATTCTGCCCCCTGTTAGACTCATTTTTTGTACCCTACTGCCCTCTGTTAGACTTGTTTTTCTGCCCTTCTGCCCTCTGTTAGACTCGTTTTTCCCTTGTTTTTCGGCCCTTCTGCCCCCTGTTAGACTCATTTTTTGTGCCCTTCTGCCCTCTGTTAGACTAATTTTTCCCTTGTTTTTCTGCCCTTCTGCCCTTTGTTAGACTGCTTTTTGTGCCTTTCTGCCCTCTGCATCACCACATCATCACTCAGCGCTACCCCAGCATCACTCAGCACCACCATATTATCACTCAGCACCACCATATTATCACTCAGCACCACCACAGCACCACTCAGCATCACCACAGCACTACTCAGTGCCACCACAGCATCACTCAGCACCACCACAGCATCACTCAGCACCACCACATTATTACTCAGCACCCCCACAGCACCACTCAGCACAACCACAGCATCACTCAGCACCACCACAGCATCACTCAGCACCACCACAGCACCACTCAGCACCACCACAGAATCACTCAGCACCACTCAGTGCCACCATAGCATCACTCAGCGCCACCACAGCATCACTCAGCCCCACCACATTATCACTCAGCATCACCACAGCACCACTCAGCACCACTACAGCATCACTCAGCACCACCGCAGCATCACTCAGCAGCACCACAGCACCAATCAGCACCACCACAGCACCACTCAGCACCACCACATCATCACTCAGCACCCCACAGCATCACTCAGCACCACCACATTATCACTCAGCACCACCACAGCATCACTCAGCGCCACCACAGCACCACTCAGCACCACCACAGCACCACTCAGCACCACCCAAGCATCATTCAGCACCATCCCAGTATCACTCAGCACCACCACATCACCACTCAGCATCACCACAGCACTACTCAGCACCACCACAGCACCACTGAGCGACACCCCAGCATCAATCTGCGCAACCATTCAACAACAACTGGTTCAAATATGTTCTCTCAATGTTTCAAACTTTATTACAAATGTCACAAAAAGATGTTAATATTTCACTTCTGTTCTTGGATTTTCGTCACAATAAAATACACTGAACATAATCTTCACAAAAGTTATTTACAAAAGTTTAAACTATTGCCCTTATAAATTAAAATCACTTTTATTTAAGTATTAATTATTAAAAAAAATTAAAAGCCATTGTAATTCGTAATATTAATAGAGCTAAGTCACGTAAATACAAAACATGGTGCATTACAAATGCTATTGGTGTCACATTTGCGAAAGTTATAACTATTGGCATTGTAAATGACAAAGCTATTAATTTAGCTATTTTCAAAACCAACACATAAATAAAAACAATTGTCATGCACAAGACCAATAGCTCAAACTTTCTTAATGAGAGACCTATTGCATTGCAAATGCTTGTTTTTATATCTGTCAGTGCTTCCTGTTGAGGTTTAATTTGGGTGACAGGCGTCTCATTGCCTACTTGTAACTATTCTCTGACCCTGCTTCAAGGGTCAGAGCAGGGTCAGAGAATAGTTGCAAGTAGGCAACGAGGCACCAAGAAGCACTTACAGGTTTACAGCAGCAGGTGCCCAAGTTGAAGTTAATTTCTTTGTAACCCTTTTGAAAAAGGTTACAAAAAATTAGCTTCAACTTTTGCACATGCTGTTGTAACCCTGTAAGGGCTTAGCTAAAAATGAGTCCCTGCTGATTCGTGGATTTTACCGTGATTTCGCGAGATTCGCGGATCGCGAAATCACAGAAAATCCGCAAATTCCGCGAGCTGAATGAATTTTCAGCCCATGCTTAGCAGTGTCCTTACTTTCGGTTTCCAACTGGTATATTTCTAGTTCCAGCACTGTTAGCAATAACATGCAGTCTGGGAGTTGAAGTCGCTTCAGGAGATCCAATTGATCTAGCACTCCAGAGAATAACGATTTGTAAAAGAAAAGAACTGCAACATTCCGCCCTTGGTGGCAAGAGGTCATCTGGTAACCTTCCTTGCAGTGACAAATGAATGGCCTGCTGAGTATTCTCTCTATTTCCTTTTACCCAAAATGACCTTACTTCTGTGATAATTTACCGTATTTTAGAATTAGGACTGTTACAGACAATATGGTACCCATATCTGAACAATATATATAGCTAAAGTCTGTACTGATATTGTCTCTTCATTCAAAAGGGTATAGGTTTAAAACCTGAATTTCTAGTGAGCTTCTCTTGCTATATTCTTCAATGTTGCTTTTAATGAGATGAATGTAGTCCATTTCGCATTTTAATTTAAAAAAGGAGAAAAACAACCTTACACGTTTCGTTCTTGTTACTACACATATAGGTACTCAAATGGCTAGAGCAGCCCGTCAGTGCACATTTTTCTTTACAGGAAAAAAATGTGCACAGCTTGACCATTAAACGTTCTTTTTGGCCTGCTTAGCCATACAATAAGAAATATGATTTATTTTTGATTTGTTAGGGTGCCTAGAAAGCATGTCTAATGCATGGGTCTTTAAGGGTTTCAAAAGCAAACAGTGCCCAGTTCGGGTAGGTCTATTAAAGGCACTGTCAGCTGGGGTGGTTGTGCCATTGCCAACTGGGGTGGTTTTGTCACAATTTGTGCCATTCAGTGAAGTGTCTGACACAAACACTGACAGATGGGGTTGTGCGTCTCTGAGGCCAGGTTCACTGGAGCCAATTCTGTAGGCAGTGCATATAGGGTATTGTCCTGTGAAATTGCTGGGTATATGGAGGTCAAGTATGTTACAAGAAGTGCAACAAACAAAAAGGTGATGGATGGAATGCTCAAATTAATTTCAGTCAGTGGAAATCACTTGGCCACGAATTTAGTCCATCGTTTTTTCGCCCACAATGGACCCCTAGTCAAAGTCCTGGCACATGCAAATGAACTTGGTTCTGTTCCAGTAGGACCAGTCCAGCCTGAACTGCCAAGTTAAGTTCCTTCCAAATAGGAAGACCAGTAACACCAGGCACAAAGAATGGCACTTGTGGTTGGTGGTGTGAATAACTGTTCCAGCCAACGGTGGTCTCATGAGAGTCAAGTACCAGCCGGGGTGGCTCTATCAAAGGCTGTTCTGTGAGTTGTGCCCTATCAGCAATATAAATAATTACCAGGAGACTGTATAAGACTGCAGATGTTGATTGGAGCTAAGCAAGCAATGCTTTGTGCCTGGCCTTCTGTTGTAGAGGATCACTGGCAGAATATCGGAATGAAAAATATAATGTGGACAGAATATCGTGTCAAACATATTGAGGCCCAAATTTTGAGAAGGTATGTGCAAATAGGTAAGGATAGATTTACTATTCTTAGCTCCACATCTCTGTACCTTGACTATATATATATATTCTTTGGGAACTACAGAGGAAAAGGAGCGAAAATATATATATATATATATATATATATATATATATATATATATATATATATTACCTACTGGCTATCGCCAGTAGGTATATATAGTTAGGATTAATTCCCTATGGGATTTTTGAAAATTCTATGTCTAATAACTTTGGCGTTTGAGGACGGTATCGGCTGAAATTTTCAGGAAAATGGCACATTTTGTTTCTGAGCAGCCCCTGAAAATTTGGTGGGGTTTCGTCAAGGGGGGGCTGAGAAAAAAGGGGGGTCCCAAAACGCGTTTTTCCCATTCATTTTTCCATAGGGCGGTTGGACTCACTTTTAGCTCGAACGGCTGAATGGATTTGCACAAAACTTGGCAAAATTGTAGGGACTGTTAGCCCGATGTGCCTTTGCTAGGTCTCAATATATGTACTCCAGTAGTTTTTGAGAAATTAACGTTCAAAACAAGATATATATCTGTAACAGCGCTCCGGGCAGCGATCCGGTCTGCTTACTTTTCGCGAAACGGAACTTTGCGCGCAGAAAGCTGATTGGCTCTCCGGTGTCTGTCAACATTCTAAACAGTCCGGAGCGGCCGCCATCTTATCTCTCGGTAGGATCGAGAGAGAAGAAGAGGTGAAAAACGAAGGGGGAATTTATTGAAAGGGGGCAAGGTATACCCCTCTTGACCCCCTAGGAATGTTGTTGGGGTTATTAAGGGTCCCGTGGGGAAAATAAAAAAAATGATTTTTCACGGTAGAAGCGCTCCACGGGCCGCGAACTGGGCCGCAAACTGGTAGCGAAACGGGAATTCGCCATTTTGTGCTTCGTTTTAATTGTTTAGAGACAAAAATTATCGCCGCACATCGGCCACAATGCATGAATATCGCTGAAAAGTCAGCGATATTCATGCATTATCCAGCAAATGCTCTTAGCCATGTTATCCACCTTCCATTGGATAACATGGCTAAAAACTGCTCTGTGCGTGAGCTTTTTTTTTTTTTTTTTGCTGCGTGACGTTTGTTAACGTTCGATTCGATGGAAATCAGGAAGTGTTGACCACCATTTTGTCACTGCGAGTAAATATTTTGTTATAAATGAATCCTTATTGATAAACATTGTCTGCGCCATCTTGCGTTTTTGTCCAATGCCACAATTTTGTCGTGCACGGCAGCCATTTTAGATGCCTTGACCAGGGCCACTCTCTGCACGCCGCCGATCCTCAGCATGGCTCCCCACCCTCGCAAGCATCTCCCCCACGCACTGGTCACCCCCGCTCTTTCTCTCATGCATGGGCCATATACTTCCCCCCGTCTGCGCTGCTCTTCTCTGAGAATCACACCCTGTGCCCGCCCGACACCTCCCTTTCACCCTATTCACTACCGCACCCTCTGACACTCCTCTTCCTCTGTGTCCGATTGTCCAGGCCGGACCTAGGCTATCACCTAGCCCTGCGGATGTAGTTTATGGCTCCAGCTGTAGAGTATGCAGACATGCCAGCCCTCCCGATTCAGGCGTGAGACT
Source organism: Lissotriton vulgaris (assembly GCF_964263255.1). Classification (NCBI taxonomy): domain Eukaryota; kingdom Metazoa; phylum Chordata; class Amphibia; order Caudata; family Salamandridae; genus Lissotriton; species Lissotriton vulgaris. The sequence goes on from NW_028245974.1 coordinate 22,968, forward strand.
ACTGATTTCAGTGCTAGTCTTTCGCTTCCCGATTCCTGCAAGGAAAAACCCGGGGGCATATTACCAACAACTAGCGGTAATTTTTGTCTCTAACTTGTTTAGAGACAAAAATTATCGCCGCACTTCGGCGAATTTTATCGCACATAAACCTTGCTATTAGCAAGGTTTATCGCAAATGCGATAAAAAACGGCCGCAATGCATGAATATCGTTGAAAAGTTAGCGATATTCATGCATTATCCAGCAAATGCTTTTAGCCATGTTATCCACTTCCCATTGGATAACATGGCTAAAACTGCTCAGGGCAGGTGTTAGGTTTTGGAGATATTCGCGCTTAGCGCGAATATCTCCAAAAGTTGGTAATAGGAGATAGCGATGGTTAGGGACTGTTTCCAGTCGCTAAAATCTTGGCACGCCCACTTTGCATGTCATTAGTGATAAATATCACTGATATGCAAAGCGGGGCCCAAGATGGTCGCTATCTCCTTTTAGCTGTCACTAACTGGTGTTAGCGACAGCTTGGTAATAGGGAGATAATTTTATCTCTTTTTTTTTTGGCTTTTAAAGCCAAAAAAGCGGAAATAAACCCCCTTGATAATATGCCCCATTATTTCTCGGGGGTTTCAGCTGACAGGGCTTGGTATTGTGTTACGTGCTAATTCTTCCAGGAAACGTCAGAGGGTCGATGCAGGGGTTCTAGAAGGGGTGATAAACCATTTAAGCCTCATGAACAAGCGCATGGTCTTTTAAAGATTTGTGAAGTACTCGGGGCGGCGGTGTGTGTGCGTGCCCTCTTTCAGGAGCGGGCGGGGGGGGCACTGCCAGCAATTTGCAGGCCAGGCAGTGTTCAACACGTGCATCACCCTTTCTCTGCCTGCTATTGCGCTCCATGCTTCGGAAAGGTAAGAAAAAGAACGTGCATTTGAGTTTGAAATGTCCGATCTTGTAGCAGTACACTTGCAAAGCCCACACATGACAATAACCCGATTCAAGGCCCCATTTACCCGATTTTTTAAACATATATAGCACTCCAACAAAGTTAGATTTTAAAACTTTATTAACATTTAAATATAACGAACGCAACAAAAACTGTAAATATATTTAACCATTTTTTGAAATTAACCAGAACTATAACGATAACAACAACAACAACAATAATATAACTTTTATGCCTAAATTACGCAAACATTTAGCTAATCTGCTAAAGGGGGGAGTCGCCATTTCTTTACAATAAGCAATAATGAAAAATCCACATCAATAGGGTTGTCCGTTTTCTCGATGCAGCACTATAGTGCAACATACACAGCACCTGGGGTGTCAAGAGTGAACAGGTCTTTCTTTGTTCCTTAAGATGTTATCTGTGTCAACCTCTTCCGAGAATGCTGATGCGTTAGGATTTCCTTGTGTTTCTTAATAGCATTGGTGTCTGTACACTTCTTTGTCAATTCTGTCAAGATGATAACTGCTTCATAAACAGACGATATCTTTGTTTAGTCATTAGTGTTAAGTGTGTCTGAAACTACAGTGCCCTTCTGTTTTTTTTTCTTCAGGCTCTACAGAGTTTTGTGTGTTGTTCTTTTCAGCGACAATTATTTCAGAGGTTTCAGGTTCACTTGTTTTGTTCTGCAGTGAGTTAACAGCTTTAGAGAGTTCATGTTTATTTGCTATGTCCTGCTGTTCGTCAACTGCTTCAGAGACGTCAGCCTCATTTGTTATGCTTCAGTAGATCCTGGACCTGCCCGGCCGCGCCCAAAATGGCGCCGGTGTAAATGGGACTCGTAACTGCTTGTTGTGTACTGGTTGCCCAACCTTGATATCACGAGATACATATGCAGTTTTGAAGCACATGGCGGAGGCTTGTCTGCTGTAGTGGGGCGCCCCTTTATCGTTTCAGTCGCCATTCCGCCCGCTTTTGCTACACTGTGCCTTTTCCGCCATTCAGCTGTTTAGCGCCCGCTCTTACGGCTACAGCGTCTCGCTCACCATGTAGTTGAGTTGCTCCCACTCTTGCGGTGCAGCGATAGGCGGCTTCCACAGGACTCTTAAAATGGCGGTCGGCTCTTCGGATTTGGGTCTGGTCCAGTAAAATGGCCCTGGGACACCTTGGAACTCGGACGCTTGTCTGCCAGGGCTTGGGTTCCATTCTCGAAAGCGTCCCCTCAGCCTTGAAGATTGTACAAAAGTTTTGGGGGCCGTCGACTCCCGCAGGCTTCCGGTGGGGAGCGGCTGCCATGATTGCTTGCGGAATGGCCACGACGGAGCTACGAGATGGTGGTGCTCTCATGGTGACGCCAGCTTCAGTCTGAAACATCCAGAAACAAGGTGGGGCTTTCATCGTTTGGGAAAAAAAATGTTTTAATCCAATGAAAAGTGTTATTTTTAGGTCACATGACCTAGTCTTACATAATTAGGAAAAGAAAAGTAAAATGAACCAATGAAAAGTTTTATTAACAAGTCACATGACCTGTTATGCTTACGTTACGCGCTGCGCGGCGCGCTCTGGATCGTTTCCGGGAAGCTGCGCCTTGCGCAGCGGAGCACTTCCGGGTGCGCTAACGCGTCGCGTCATATGACGCATTACGCGACAATGCAGGTCCAGAATATAGTCAAAATGTCTCCACCAACCAGAGGTCGGAATACAACCGCTTTCAGCAGTCCAAAAAGTTCGGTTAAATCTTAAGAGTGGGAGCAACTCAACTACATGGTGAGCGAGACGTTGTAGTCGCAAGAGCGGGCGGTAAACAGCTGAATGGCGGAAGAGGCGCAGAGTACCAAAAGCGGGCGGAATGGCAACTAAAACGGTAAAGGGGCGTCCCACGACAGCGTGTCTTCAGGTCAAACGGATTGTGGGACAAGGTCCAGAATGGAAGATTCTTCAAAAGGGAAAAAATTCCACCAGACCCCGGGAGCCGGCCGCCTGTGCCGGGGGCGATCTCAGGCCTCACCAGGGCAACACGACTTGGGGAGGGGGCAGGAGCCAGCGAATGTTAGTACCCTGCCACTTGCATAGTCTCCTTCGTCTCTTTCAAATTTTTCCTGTTTTCGTTTCCTGATTTTGTCTTCGTATGCTTTTAGGCGTTTTGTCATGGCGCTTTTTAGTTCTTCCAGCCTTTGACTCTCCTCCCCTAGTGCTTCTAATTTCCCGGACCCCAAGCTTCTAGAGGAATGGTCGGAGTACACAGGAGATTTTTGCCAAGGACTGTTAAAATTGCTGATAAAGTTCGCGTGGAGCGATCATGAAAAGACACGCGAGGAAATAACAGAACTTGAAAAAGAAATAGAAGCACTAGGGGAGGAGGTCTCAGAAAATGAGGAGGCACGGAGAGATCGGGAAGCAGGAACAGCTGCAGATAACCAACTCCCTTTTCACGACGAATATCAAATCATCAGAACGACACGGCAACAAGGAGGCAGAGGGAAGCCGCCAGAACGACAACAAAGAAATGCCCCACACGGAGGAGTGGGGAGTGGAGGAGAAAAAAGCAAATACTCGCCACCGTTGACTCGCAGCGCCAAATACAACAAAAGACGCTAAAGGGGAATGAAGTACAAACAGATGAGAAGAACTTAACAATTGTGAACTTGAGTCAACACAACCTCACAGAGGAGGAAACACACGTTCTGAAATTAGGTCTCTCCTTTTGTCCATCCAAACCTCTGGAATACACACAAACCAAAATAGACTTATACAAATTTGCGAGAAAACTAAAACTCCACAAATTCTATAAAATGCGACCACAAAAAATCATAGGTCCAACGAAAAGAATTTTGGGACAAGAAATCCGGGTAAAAGACATCCCAGCCCTGGAAGCCATGCAGGAATTAAGAGCAGAAGGAGCTAGTCAACCGGAGAATCTATCACAAGTTTGTATAACACAAGTAGGAGGTAATACGAACTTCAAACCAGCATCAACATTTGTGCCCCAGTTGCCTAATGACAATATAGATCTCTTTATGGAATCCGTCTCCAAAGAATTAAGGAAAATTGAAACAAGAGGCCCAACTAACAAACAATGGAATTTAACAAGAAAACATTGTGAGGCAATAAGAACCTTACAAAATGACAAAAAACTAATAATAAAACCCTCGGACAAAGGGGGAAACGTGGTTTTGCAGACATATGAAGCCTACAACGAAAAGGCGCTGAGACAATTGGAGGATGTAAAGTGTTACCAAAAAGTGGGGAGAAAGGAATATCAAGAAAGCATCACTGGATGTCATGAGCTACTAAAAAAGTGGCACATGAAAGGAATAATAGACACAGAGGAATATTTGTACCTTTGATGCCTAAATCCGACAACACCATGCTTCTACCATCTCCCGAAGGTACACAAAGACAAAGCAAAGCCACCGGGAAGACCAATGGTAAGTGCCCAAGGGAGTCTCTTGGAACATTTATCCATCTACATTGACTATTTTCTGATTGACTATGTAAAAACTCTGAGAAGTTATTTGAAAGACACTAAAGACCTACTAAAGAAATTAGAACAGCTGACCCTAAGAGAAGGTGATAAACTCATAGTAATGGACATAGCTAGTTTATACACTAGCATAGACCATGATCAAGGGATGAGGGCTGTTAAAGACATTCTATCGGGGGCGTGGCTTGGACGGCAATGTGGACGGTCGTCTAGGTCCGTCAGCTCCGCATCCCCGAGGGGAAAACAACACGCCTAACCAGCCAATTCCACCAACAAAGTAGAGGAACAAGCAGGTGAAAACTCCTAGCAGCAGGGAAAACGACCAGAAGTAAGGGAAACAACCGCAGTGCCGAGAGAGCAGCTCGGGAACTTTGCCGAGAGTTACAACAGCGAGAGCTCAAGATGGCGCCCGGAGCTCGCTGAGAGAACAGCAAAGCAGCTACTGTGCAGCAGACCGACTTTTGAAGAGAGCAGAGAAATAAAGAAACAACACCGTACCCACGGAAGGGGAAAAGGGAGAGTGAGACAGCGAGCATTTTGCGATCGGGACGCACTCACTGCAGAAGCGCCGCGCAAACATCACCGCCTCCGTACTAAGAAGGCATACACGAAGCGAGGTAAGCCCGCCAGACCAGCAACCCCCCTCCAGTGAAAACGAAGTGGCACGCTTACCGGGAGATTCGGCACCGGCACCGGAAGCGACAGGAGTGAAGGCGCCATTACCGGAAGTCTTCTTCAACCTCAACCCCAGGCGGAAGACCCGGACCAGACCGGAAGCGGAAGGGTGTCATCGACCAGCGCCGGAAGACCCTGCACGAGCAGGGAAACTGAGGGGGAAGCGCGCCGGCCCTCCCGAGAGGCGAAGCAGCTGTGAGAGCACGGAGACGCCAGATCAAGTGGCGCGGAGGCGGCGCAGAGCACGGCAGACGCCAGATCAAGTGGCGCGGAGGCGCGGTGGCGGTGCAGAGCACGGCAGACGCCAGATCAAGTGACGTGGGGCAGCGCGGAGGTGGGAGCAGAACTGCCGGCAGTGTGAGTGGCACAGAGCAACGAAAGGCAAAACAGAGTAAAGGAAAAAAAATCGGAAAAAAAAAATAAAAAAATAAAAAGGCATAAAAGAAACAGCGCGAGCAAAGCGCAAACTGCACCAAGAGGCGAGGTATTCACAGTGGGGCCTGTACACTCAACGAAGGGCACGCAGCCACACAGCAAACACTGCAAAGCAGCAGTAAGCAGCAGTCAGCAGGCCAGGACGCAGGCAGCTGCAGCAAGCGAAGCCGGGCGGGGGGCAAAGGGGAGCCCAGCTGCACGCCAAAAGAGTACGCCAAGGAGCACACAAAGTAAAGCGAGGGCGAGAACATAAAAAGAGTACACGCAACGCAAGCCTGAGCCGAGAAGAGGTCGGAGGGGTCAGAGAGAGGCCGAAGATAACGTCACAGCAAGGGCAGGGCCAAGACCCCTAAAGGCACACAGAGCAGAGCAAGTGCGCAGCACACATTAAAGACAACGGGCAGGGCCAGATAATAACAAACACAACATCCAGCCTACCCTCCTGAGCGCCAGACGTAAGCACGCAGCCCCAGCGCCCGGAAGGCAAAGCAGCAGGACAGAACGCGAACGAGACAAGGCACACGCTGGCAGGTCTTAAGGCAAAGACCAGAACAAGGCATATCCGGGAGCCTAGCAGATACAGACTGCAAGGCATTTCGGTGACAACGCCAAAGGCGACGGACTTACCCAAGACAACCCTAGCGGAAGGGAGGCTAGGCAGCATCCTATCAAGGAGAGGCATTATAACAATGGCAGGCAACGAAGGGAAAGCAGCTGGAGATCAAAAAAACCCGAAGATAGACAACCAAGGGTCGCCTCTGAAAAACAACAAGAGCGAGACGGTCACCCTAGAAACGATCCTGCGGAGAGTAAATGAAGGGATCGAAGTGGGGAAAGATACAAAACTCAAGGTGGAGAACATGCAGCTCGAGATGGCAGCTATAAGAGCGGACCTCCACAAAACTAATACAAGAATTGAAGTGACAGAAGGCAGAATAAGTGCAGTGGAGGATGAAACAAGGGACAACACCAAAGCCATAGCCGATCTGCAGAAAGCCACGAAAACCATGCAAAAACAGCTAGCAGAGAAGGACGATAGAGCAAGAAGAGGCAACGTAAGGATCCTAGGAGTGCCGGAGGGGACAGAAGACAAAGCAGGATCATGCGCAGTAATGCTAGAGGAGATGATCCCCAAACTCACCGGCATCACATTCGACAGAAGGTTCGAGGTGCAAAAGGCATACAGAATACCAGCAGGAAAGCCCACAACAGGCAAGGGGCCGAGAGCAATAATATGCAACCCGCTTAGACTAAGCCAAACAGACGCCATCTTCGCCTTTGCTAGAAAAAACCAGAACCTGAAATGGGAAGGAAGCAAGATTGTATTAACCCAAGACTACTCCAAACCCACGGTAGAGTCAAGAAAAGGATTCCTGGCCCTCAGAGAGACACTACGCAGAAGAGGCGCCACCTTCAGCTTCGTCGGTCCTGCCAGATTCAAAGTAACGGACAAGTGGAAGACAATGATTTTTGAATGCCCGGAGGAACTAAGGAGATACCTGCAAGGCCCACCCGTGGAAGAGATGGAGGATAACAGAAGCCCAGGAGCAGCGAAAAGAAGCGCCTCACGGGATGAGAACGCACAATCTGAATAAGGGAACGCTATATACGCCGAAGGGAAAAGAAAAGGAACAAAACCACCAATGGCACAAGGAAACATATCTACCTCATTAAACCCACGACGGGAAATAAAAAGTACTATAATTAGAACGAAGAACCCGACTGCAGATTCAGACTATGGATCAAGGTCTTCCAGCAGCTAGCAGCCGGCAACTAGTACATCAAATCCAAGGTCAACCATGGCACTATCTGAACGAGACAATCAAGCCGAAACAGAGTATGGTGCCGGGCTCTGTCCTTGGTACCATTTTCACCTCAATCAAGCTACACCAAGGAAGAAAACCGACTCTACCTCAGGGAAAAGACGCGGAGCAAAGGAACTTTGTCGTCGCACACCCACTCAGCAAGTAAGGGAGGGGGGGAGGGACAATCGGGGGAGAGGGAGCGAAGGAACTGGGGGGGAGCGGGGAGCACATACATGGGCCTACTTACTATCATCTGCCCTCTTTATACTCTATCTTTCTCTTTACACTCACATGGGGGAGCAGTACACGCAGGAGAAGGGGGATGGTCCCACACACAACCCAGAGACGGAAAAGACGCAGAGAAAGGCCACTGCAAATGCGGAAACCAGAGCAGTTTAAATGACAAACAGCAACCAGAGTAGCATAGCGTCTGACATTAAAATAGTGTCCCTAAACGTCAAGGGTCTGAATAGCCCGGTGAAAAGGAGGAAAGTGCTCGAACACCTTAGGAAACTTAAGAGCGACATATATGTGCTCCAAGAAACGAGATTACAAGCAGAAGACATCAGCCGCATAGGGGCCAATTGGATAGGTGAGGTGCAGGGCTCACCAGCACAGAATAAGAAGAATGGGGTAGTAACAATTGTAAGCAAACACTCCAAAATAGAAGTGGTAGACTCTCAAGCAGACACGCAAGGGAGAATGCTTACAACGACACTCAGAAGGGCGGGGGAGACATTCCATGTAGCTAACATATATGGACCCAACAGTGACGACAGATCATTTTGGGAGGGGGTGGGTGCACAACTGTACTCACTACCGCTGGGAGATCTGCTGATCGTCGCGGGGATATGAACCAAGTCCTAGACCCAGCAATTGATAAGCATCCATACAGACCAAGCCAATCAACAAACAATCCCCACATCCTTAAGAATCTCTGCTCCAAACTAAGTCTAAGAGACCCTTGGCGCATAAGCAACCCAGATGCCAGGGAGTACACTTTCTACTCCAACCCACACAACTCATATAGCCGAATCGATTACATCCTATTGTCAGAAACACATACTCACCTCATAGACCACATGGAAATAGGACCCAGAACTATATCGGACCACTCACACATAAGCCTAACACTATCGGGCAAACACAACGACGAGCCGACCCGCAGATGGCGATTCGATGACAGTCTGCTCCAAAACGCCCCAGCGAGAGCCAAGATAGAGGAGGCGATAAAAGAATACCTACTACTGAACGATAAACCAAACACAAACAGGGAAGTCCTATGGGACGCCCTGAAGGCCACCATCCGGGGAACAGTCATGACAGTCAAGGGAAGGATGAACAAAGACAGGAATAAGAGAATTGCAGACCTAGAGAAAGAAATTAAAAAACTTGAGAACAGCCACATAGCCAGAATAGAGGACAGGAACACACTCACAAACCTGACTAAATTAAAGTATGAACTGAACAGAATACTGAGCGAGAGGGCGGGCACTTGGACCAATAAATATAAATCTATTAATCTCTGTACCGCAAACAAAGTGGGCAAAAACCTAGCGTCCTACCTGAGAGGGAAGCAGAGACACCACACGATAGGAGCCATCAAAGACAAACACGGCATATCCCAGACCTCAAACAAAGACATCCTAGAAGTCTTCAGGGACTTCTACGAGGGACTATACACCAAAGATGATACACTGCATGATGATGGGGGAAAAGAGTTACTAGCGAACATAGCCACACCCACACTGTCGGACCAAGAACGAGACATCCTGGAAATGACCATAACAGGGGATGAGATAGAGAGAGCCACGCAAAGCCTCAAAGATAACAAGGCACCGGGGCCAGACGGTTTCACAGCTGGCTTCTATAAGCAGTACCTGAACATACTCAAACCCACAATGAAGGAGGTATTCACAGCATGCGCCCAGAGCGGACACATGACACCCTCAATGGCGGAGGCAAATATAATAGTGATACCCAAGGAAGGGAAAGACACAACAGAGGCAAAGAACTTTAGACCGATCTCCCTCATCAATGTAGACTGCAAGATCTACGCCAGGGGTCTCCAACCTTTTCTGTAGTGAGAGCTACTTCTGATCAGTGAAAATCGTTGTGAGCTACTAAAGGCCAAGCAGCGTGCGCATTTCTCGGAGAGACCTCCCCCTACGCCCATCTGTAAGTGCTACACTAGTATTTGAACTACAGTTGACTGCGCAGTGGTGTTGTTTGTGTATTGTTGAGGGCAGAAAGGTAATATTTGTACTAACATTTCTACAACAATATCATGGCTAGTCAAGTGACCTATATCGGTTGTAACACTTTCAGACAGTCCTGGCTTTTAGATTATTAAATTTTGCATGCTGACATTTAGAGCTCAAACTTCCAATTCTAAAAGCACATTCACAAGGCCAAGAATGCAACGTGCAATGGGCAGAAAGTCAAGATTGGATGACAGTCGCATGTGGCATGTCCGCTGGCATCTCTTGAAATGGAAGATGGACATATATTTTCATGAAGAAACATTTACACCTTGCTCTTTCAGCCTTCTTTTGTTTCAGTCTATTACTTAAATTACATTATTTGGGATTTAAAGCGTTGCTATTTAAAAAAAAAAAAAGAAATCCCTCTTTAAAACTTCATTTTGTGTTGTTAGCTAGAGAGAATGGGCTTGTTTTTGTGAACTTGGACGGACAAACTGCCACCATGTGTAACCCACCTTGACTGCCATCTGTTGTGACAGCTGAGAACACTACCCATCTCCTGTGTAAAGATTTTTGATTTGTAAAATAACAGTGGGGCAGAGTGTGCCTTGGGGCCTCCGACATTTGCTACTTCCAGTAAGGCAGAGGTAATGCATACGATGGGCACTGTACACCCCCTGACAGCACAGATACCTGGCACATAATGGATCTGAAGTGTAACACCCCCTAGTATCGGAAACATTTGGTACGTGATGGATCATGACGTAACTTTCCTCAACGTCCCACCTTTTTGAGGTTCTAACAAGCATCGCCTCACCCTAGAAATGATCGGGTACAATACTGAACAAAAACATGGTAGCAAGCATGCCTAATGTTTTATTTAAGCGAGCCTTTGAAAGTTACACTCATATGAAACGCTGTTTTATAACGTTTCAGCTAAACCTGGGAATGTGAGCACATACCCTGCCTATTTTATGCAATTTAAGTGTTTCTCTGCAAATGAAGAATTGCATGTGTACGATTTTAATTGTTTACATTTAACATTTTTCAGCTCTTGAAACTAGTCCTTGAAGCAGAAAAATAAATCACGTTTTGTTTCGTTTCAGTGTGCAAATATCAAAGTTAATTTAAACACGAGAGAGATCATCACATAAATAGAATCTGCAGCGTTTAACTCCGTTTTTTTTTTTGTTAATGGTTTCATGTGACCTAGACTGCCACTGAGCCGCCAGGACAGGGGCTCGCTCTGGATGTGGAGCTGATGAGGCCTGCTTAAGGTTTCTTAGCTTACCTGCTGCTCCGCTCAAATTGGTGGCATGCTGAACAAGGAAGGTGGTACGGGTCTCGGTGGCAGTTTAATACTGCTTGCACCACCTGCACATTTTCCAGCACCGGACGCTTCCCTCTACCATGCCTGCTGCTCTGCACTAGCACTTAACTCGCAGAATGAACAGTGCGGTGCCAGGATGTGAAAGGCAGGGGGTCTCCGAGATTACTGGAGGAACAACGTCATCCTCCTTGGCCTGCCCACCCCTCCTCAACTACACTCAGTTAAGCTAATCTGAGCAGCTGGATTCGGTGAGGGCGGTCAACATAAAAAAACGGCCGAAATACTCTAAACGATGTTAATAGGCTATTAAAATGCGACACTACCAGCGCGAGCTACACAAAGGGCTTTGGCGAGCTACCAGTAGCTCGCGATCGACCGGTTGGAGACCCATGATCTACGCAAAAATACTAGCCAACAGACTCAACGCATACCTTCCGAAACTCATACACAACTCGCAAGTAGGCTATCTAAAAAACCGTATGTCACATGATAACACGAGACTTCTATGCCACGTAATTAACCACTCCTCCCGTAGCGACAACGCAGCAGTCATGATAGCCTTAGACGCTGAGAAAGCCTTTGATAGAGTCTCATGGCCCTTCTTAGATGAGTGTATTGTGAAATTCAGGCTAGGTCCAAACTATAGGAAGATGGTGATGGCCCTATATGAGAACCCCAAAGCAAGGGTGGTGATCAACGGAGGCACATCAAACATACTCAACTTGGGAAGGGGAACTAGACAAGGATGCCCCCTGTCACCAGCCCTATTCCTGCTAGCCCTAGAACCGCTCCTCACGATGATCAGAACCAATGTGGACATTGTAGGGATACCAATAGGGGGAGAGACTTTCAAGCTAGCGTCGTACGCAGATGACGTGCTAATAGTCACAGAAGACCCAGAGAGATCCATAAAAGCACTGACTGACACCATTGACAACTACGCTCAGGTCTCGGGGTACAAACTTAACAGAGACAAATCTGAATGCAAACCTTTAAACATCCACGCAACAAGAACAGTATTAGGAACATCAGGACTAACATGGCAAACAAAACCTATAAAATATCTGGGTATCCTCTTCGAGAGGGACCTAAGAATGACACTGGAACACAACGAGCACGCAACGATACAGAAAATCAAGGACAAAGTAGAAGGGTGGTCCCCCAAGTTCACAACATGGTGGGGGAGGATAGAAGCAATTAAAATGATGCTGTCACCGATGGTCAACTATATGCTAACAATGCTCCCACTGACTAACACAGAGAGCTTCCACAAGACACTTGACAAGATACTAAACAGCTTCCTTTGGAGGGGAAAGAAACCAAGAATAAGCCTACACAAGCTAAGGCTATCAAAAGAACAGGGCGGCCTGAACATAACGAATTTCAAGAGATTCCAGACGGCATGCATAGCTAGACAGGGACTACACTGGCTAGACCCAAGACAGGAATACACCCCAGCATGGCTATCATTTGAGCGCGGACTACTAAAAGGCATGAACCCTATAACCCTCCTGACAGCCACACGACACCCAGCAGTGAAGGAGAACCCCGTCCTCAAGAACACAAAGACAGCTCTCCTGAGCGTCGACAAAACACTGTCAACAAGCATCAGGGGAGGCCAATTTGAATCCCTCTGGCACAACCCCACCTTAAAATACAGAGATAAGGTTCTAGACATGCCTGAGTGGTACGGACATGGCATATCCACGGCCCATGACCTTCAAAGACATGGCGAGAACACAACGTTTGATACACTCAAGGAAGTGCACAACCTACAAAACATAGAACTATACAACTTCCTGAAAATAAAAGTAGCAATTAGGAAGGCAAACCTTACAAGCCATACACCTTCGCTCTTACAGCTTGCAGCCAATCTCAACATAATAGGACACCAAATAGCACACCTTTACAGAGCCCTACGCCCCCAAAACACCAAACTCAATGACAAGGTCACAAACTTTTGGGGGACTGTAGCAGGGAAGGAACTAAGCGAGACAGAAAAGGCCGAAATGTGGAGATCGACCACTAGGAAAAAGATAACCGCTTCACTAAATCAGACCAAATACTGGTTAGTGCACAAGGCATACTGGACACCGGCCCGCCTATCCACCCTGGGGATCCGAGAGAGCGACACATGCTGGAATTGTAACACAGGAAGGGGGGACTTAGAGCATCTCTTACTCAGCTGTCCTCAGATCAAGGATTTCTGGAAAAGAACGGGGAAGCTTATCAATGACATCACTGGTGTAGCCATACACATAGATTTTCCAAGTCTAGTCCTGGGCTTTGCATCCCCGTCCATCACAACAACAGAAGACCGCGACCTCATTGACCTACTGTTGACGGCTGCAGTCAAAATAATCCTAAGCAACTGGAAAGACACCACAAAAGCTACACCACAGGCGTGGCTCAACTGGGTCACTTTCCTAAGAGGGGCAGATAACATTACAGCGAAACATTCACCGAAAACACACAGGCAATCAAACATGTGGAGGCCCTTAGACCTCTACCTTTCATCACAAAAACCCCCCTAGGCGCAGACACTAGATAGCCATCAAGGGACACACTATAGGGACCCACACTCCAACAAAAGAAACCTGCTAGGAAGAACACTCTCCTATCTCCATTCCTACCTCTATCCCTCTCTATCCTCTCTATCGTCCGGGGTGCTATACCCACCAGGCAGCGCAAAGGGGGGAAAGAAGACAACGCCAAGCAAGACTCGGATAACGGACTTCTTCTTGTTTTTTGGACTAGTAGAACTATCCGACCCCACGCACCATGGCAAGGAACGAACTATTGTAGGACAATATTACTATACCCCATACCCACCAATCCCCCCCCCCCCCCGGCGCCTTCTTTTTTCTCTTTTTTTTTTCTCCTCTTTCTTTCCGCCACTCATGTATGCTCCATGTAAATATATATTTTTTTTATATACAATAAAAAAAATTACAGAAATTAAAAAAGACATTCTATCTACAAGAAAGGCCAACTTCTTAGAACATTCCAAATGCTTTTGGAATTTCTAAACTTTAGCCTACAACACAACATCTTTCTGTACCAAGACCAATACTATAAACAATTGGTAGGGGTGGCCATGGGCACAAGCTATTCTCCCAGTTTCGCAAATATCTTTGTGAAGGGGTGGGAGGAAAATGAGGCGTGGGACCCCAAACATGCAGAGTGGACCCAACACATAGTGGTATGGTACAGATATATTGACGATCTGTTGATCGTCTGGCGAGGTCCAGACAAAAAGGCTGAAGAATATATAGAGAGACTAAATGTAAATCCTTATAACTTGCGCTTCACAAGTGAAGTAAGTGACAGTAGAATAAACTTTCTCGACTTGGAAATACAAATAGCACGAGGGAAAATCACGACACAGCTGTTTAGAAAACCCACAGCGGGGAATTCGACATTGCATTCTAGTAGCAGCCATCCATCTAAATTAATCCGCAGCATCCCGTACGGGGAATTGCTGCGGATCAAAAGAAACTGCACAAAAGAGGAGGACTTTCAAAAGAATGCACAAGAAAGTATAGAAAGATTCAAACAGCGAGGGTATGGAGAGAAATGTCTGAATGAGGCCCTAAAGAAAGTGAATAACATCTCACGAGCTGTAACGTTGAAACCAAAACAGAAGGTCAACGACAAAGATGGGAAATTTAGATTGATCACAACGTTTTCAGAAGGAGCAGGGCAGTTAAGATCAGCCCTGAGAAGAAACTGGAATCTGCTAACCACAGATCCGGTAATAGGCACAGACATACCGACGCAACCGTTGGTAACTTATAGGAGAGCAAGGGCACTTAAAAACACACTAATGAGTAGCTACCTTGCACGTCCTGTAAAAGATCCATTTGGGAAACGAATAATGGGTTTCCATCCCTGTGGACGTTGTAAAGCGTGCAAAAGGAGTAAAAGAGTCATGACTTACCAAGTGAGAGGCGAAACACGAAAAATGTAATCCTTTTTGGCCTGCACAACACCCTACACAGTGTATTGTCTAGTGTGTCCCTGCGGATTACGCTATATAGGCAGCACTGTAAATCCCACAAAAATGCGTATTCTGGAACATCTCAGAGCCATAACAAACTGTGATCCATCGTATCCAGTAGCGAGACATTACAAACAACATCACAAAAGTAACAGCGAACTACTGGAATACTTTATATTAGATCAGGTCCCCAACAATCCCAGAGGTGGGGACAGGCTGCAAAAACTAAGGAGGCTAGAATCCAGATACATAATAGACATTGGGACCAAGAACCCCGGGGGCCTGAATAGCCACGAAGAAATGACAGTACACTTAGGCTAGAACTCCCAGGGCAGTGTTGAGCAGTAGTGCACAGTAGCAGTTGACCGCAAGATAAGCATGAGAAAGGATTAGGAAAACACAAAAGTGTTTTTACCATTATAAGGAACTTTTTTGTTTATTTGGGTGTTGGTGTTACATTATGATTTGCACAAAGTTTTTGGAAGATGGAAAGAGTAAATTGTTACAATGAACTGGCATTTACAAAAAGCCCATCCAGGGCCGAATAACTTGATGGAATGTAAAATGACCACACAATTTTGTGGATTTAAAGTAAGCCCATTCAGGGCGTAATAATAATAATAATAATAATAATCTTTATTTAGATATAAAACATATCTTTAAAAGAATTTACAGATTCACAGCCTGACCGAATATTAGAATAAAAACTTCTAGGAATAACAACACAAGTGTAGATATAAAGGCACGATCCATTAACAAACATTATAAAAACAGGGATTTTATCTCATAGTGTATATTAAAATCACAAAAATTGAAACAAGGCGCCAGATTGCATTGGATATAACCAAATTATGTCTAACGTTGCTGAGAATAATGCCAGTTAATACTGTTTTCGGTGAGAAAAGAAAGATTGAGCACTTTAGCATGGTCTCCTTAAGTTGAAGATGTGATATGCTCGCTGGATAAATTTTATAAATTTTATGTTTAGCACTGTGTTTTCCGGGTTCAGAGCTGCCATGATGGCTTGCCTGCAGGACCGAACCCCCAGCCTATTCCATTCTAATTTTAATCCGGACCTGCATTCTGTGTTAAGGGCTGGGCAAAGGCAACTTACATGCAACATGGTTTCCGCTGTTTCCCCACACCCTCTACAAGAGAGATCTTCCGATGTACGTCGCCATGATGGTAAGTCCTGCAAGAAACGCCAGTCACCCAGTCTGATGGCAATAAAGCCGCGTTTGAGGTATAATGGATATGTGCTGGCCAGATAGCAGGCTGGGACTGGGTGTCTGTAGGAATTTATCGTGACCCAGGCATGGCTACGTTTCAGAAAAAGTGCTTTGTCAGTGAGACAAGAAATCATTCTCACACATTTTTTATAGCTTTTTTAAATGCTATCTGGCCTGGGTTTAGGGCCCACAAATCGCTTGCTGACATTTGGTTAATGGCATCTGTACAAAGTCGTCAGTAAAAACCCCCGGATTTATCTGGCTGATTTCTTCCCAGACTAGGGATTCTAAAGTACCTGGCTCAGCTTGTCTTAACTTGTGACACAGGTTAAGGTATGCCCCAGTGGCTGAGGCCTCGTAGTTTATTAGCCCCATCTCCAACCTGATCTGCGCTGCAGAGGCGGTCTTTGGCAACCGGAGCACCCCTTTGTAAACTTTAGTGGTCTGTTGGTTCAGGGTTGTGTTCATTTTACCACTGAAAATCTCAATACCGTAGGATAAAGTGGGGCCAACCTTTGCTCTCATTACCTCCAAAAGGGGAGCTAAGGTTGGACCGGAAAGATCTTTTGCAAGTTTGCCTAGTGACACCATTAGGGTCACTGCTTTAACTCCGATCTCTCTACGCTGTTTTTTGTAGCTACATTTTGAGTCCAGGTGGACGCCTAGGTATTTATAGGACTGGCCAATTTCTAAACTAACATTATTGAATGACCAGCCGCCCCCTGTGTGTCGTTTCTTGCCGAATGTAACTACTTGCGTTTTCTTTAGGTTAACCTCGAGTTGGTTGCTGATCGTATAATCAAACAGTTTATCGAGGAGTCTTTGTAACCCTACCCTGGTTAAACTAAAGAGAGCCAGGTCGTCGGCATATAAAAGATTGCTTAGAGTCATGCCACCCACCTTCGGAGAGTGACTATTAGTGTCGTCTAGGACCGCTGACAGATCTGCTACAAATAAGTTAAAAAGGAGAGGGGCCAGCACACATCCCTGCTTCACTCCTCTAGTTGTCATTATTTTACGTGAGAGATGTGTGCCGGTCCCCAGCTTCACCCGCACCCACGTCCTAGTGTGGAGCTGAATTATTCCCTCTAGTAGTTTCTCTGGAATCCCCCACATCTTTAGTTTGGCCCATAGGGCCTCCCTGGGGACTCTATCGAATGCTGCTTTGAAGTCGACAAAGCAGCAATGAACTAATCTTGAGGTTGCAACTGCCCTGTCGACTACAGTTGTTATTGCTAGCAAGTTGGTAAGGGTTCCTGAGTGTGCCACAAACCCTGTCTGGTTCATTGGCAAAAGCTTATTGTCCTTTACCCATAACCTTAGGTCCTCTAATAGAAGACCTGCATAATGTTTTGCTTCAATGTCCAGGAGGGCAATGAGTCTATAATTGCTCGGGTGTGCATGAGATCCAGATTTATAAATTGGGTGTATTATGGCTCCCCACCATGACTCTGGGATTGTGGCTGTTCTTAATGCGTAATTGATGAGATTGGCCAATGTTCCTGACCAGAGGGTAATATCTGATTTAAACAAAGTTTGTGGCAGGCCGTTTGGGCCTGGCGCCCCGTCAGATCTTGCTTTTGACAATAGATTCGAGACCTTTTCATGTGTTATACTCCACGAAGGACCATGCCCTTGGCTGGTCTCAATTACGGGGGTGTTTCCAATAGGGCTTGGATAATCAGGAGACTTAAAGTGATCGAGCAGGAAATTTGCCCAGTCTGATTCCGGGATATTAGCCGACCCCGTACACACTGTTCCTAAGCTGGTGCGGTTAATAAGCGCCCAGAATTTCCTCGAGTTTTTTTGCTTACTTTCCCACACCAGTTTACTCAAGAATTGGTTTTCATGTGCCCATTTGTCGTTTTTAATCGCTCGCATGAGTGATTTTTGTGAGGTTTGATAATTGGATATGCAATCACTGTTTCCTGGGAATTTGGCCAGTGCCCGCAGGGCCTTATTTCTCGCTTTCTTTAGTGACTTCGTTGTCTGAGATAATGTAAATTGATGCGTCGAGGTTGCCCTTTGGGCTTGATGCCTTGCAGGGAACAGATGAATCAGGTGGGAGCATAACATGGACCATTGTTCAGTTGGACTGGCCTCATGCTCCTGGCCCAGTCTTATTATGTCCGAGCTTGCCTGAAGAATATTCGAACTGATTTCTTCAGTCCACTTTAGGCGCTTTAAGTTTTCTGTGTAAGTTCCCTGAAGTGTCGATGGTGCCTTTTTGTGATACTCTGGGTTTATGTTGAAGACTGTGACCTGGGGCCTGTGATCACTTTCAATTCTTGGGTGTATTCTAAAGTCAATGATACAATTTAACAGGGGTGCGGTGCAGATTGTGTAATCCAGATGCGATTGCTTTGAGCCGTTTGTCCATGTCCACTTTGGTGGAGTGTCCCCGGCTGTTCTGCCGTTGATAACAAGATAACCTGCACTATAAAATTGGCTCACGCACAGGTCACCTAGATTAGTTTGGGTTTGTATTAGCGGTTTAGTTTGCTTTGTGGCCTCGATGATTTGGATTAGAGGGGGGCCATCATTATCTGCTACGTTCCCCTGAAATAGGTAGGTGTTAAAGTCCCCAGTAACTATGCAGTCTGAATTGGGTTGGTCCGTGGCTAAATCGTTCATAATCTCAGTTAGACGAGCCAGATGGACCTTTTTTGTGCGTGTACTGGGGTTAATGTACACATTTAAGAGAAAGAGGGGACGGTGTTTCCGCCAGGGATCGATCTTGACCCCTAGGATCCAGTCTTCCTTAAGGGGCCATCGTGTTATTCGGGCTTTTATAGAGTTTGATACATAAGTTGCCAGCCCGCCTTTCGAGTGGCCAAAGCGACTGTCCCTGGTTGCTGGATTCCATGTCTCAGTGAACCCGAGCACTGGGCACCCCTGTAAAGCCCAGGTTTCCTGTAGTGCTATTACTGAGTGATTCCCCAAGAAAGATTGCGTGTCTGGGTCCCCAATTTTTTGGTGTAAGCCGCTTATGTTCCAGGAGCATAGTAGGGTAATTTTTTCTGATGGTGAGTTGGATGATGCTCCTGACTGTGGTGGCTGCGCTGGAATTTTTGTGCCGATTGGCATGATCATAGGATTAGCTGGTCATTCGTGGCTTTTATTTGATAAAATTGCTGGGAGCCAGTCCCATCTTTGGCCAATGTCTTTGGTGGCTACATCTCTGAATTGGATGTTGCAGTCTTCTTCTGGCCCTATGGCATTTTTTAGAATTGAGTAGGTTTTTTCTTGACCGTTCTGCCTTGTTATCCTAGTTTTTTTAGGTGATGGTAGTTGGTTGAGGAGTGTGATTGGGTAGCCCGGCAAAGAGTATGGGTAGACTCGAATACCCCATTCCCTTAAGGTTGCTTTGTTGTTCAAAAACGTGGATGCCCACTTTGCCTCCTTGAATGTCACCAGAGTTACCTCCGATGGTTGTGTTCCTCTTGGTGGGAGGAACTCGATAGCCTCGATTTCATCCGATACTAAGCCCATGAATCCAGGGATCCCCTCTATCAGTTTGAGTATGTTTGCTCTGTTGAGGATGTTATGGCGGCCCTTTGATTTATATTCTGGGTATGAGTAAGAGTATGATGTAGCATTGTCAGTCTCAGTTTGATGGTGGCACATTATGTTTTTATTAGGTCTCGATCCTTCATTTTGCTTGTTCTCCTGTACTATCGAGTTGGTCTTGGTCTTTGGCGACCTGCGATGATTTGTGGGATGATCTGGTCTCTGAATGTGAAACGTTTTAGTCAGATTCTGACCCGTCATTGCAACGTCACCCTGAACAGGGGGTGTGACGTACCCTGTTTTTGGAGACACTTGGGTTTCTTTGATTCTTGATATCCCTTTTTTGTCTTTTGTCGAGTCCTTGTTTATTGAAGCCAGGCCAGACTCTTTTTTGGCTACTCGCATTGAAGGATCACTTATTTCCTGGGGACTCCCCATTATGGGTTGGATGTTAGTAACAGGTAGGTCCTCTTTTGTCTTGGGCGCAGCAAGGTTTCCTGGCAAAGGTGGTGCGTCTGTCGCACTCGGTGCTTGTTTACTTGATGCCGTTGAAAAAAGCGGGTAGTATCCCGGGTTGGCAGCAGTTCTTGGTGCCTTGGCCTTATTTCTTTGTTTACGTTGGCGCTTGCGTTCTCTTTTGCTTAGCTGGGGTTCAAACCCTGACTGATCGTCCTGGGTGGTGAGTGTCAAACACTGGGGACTGGCCAGTGGGCCCTTCGGAGAGCTAACCCATTCAGGGCGTAATGAAAATGCATGTATTACAATGTAAATAACAGTTCAAAGATGGCCGAAGAAGTTGGGCAAAAAGTCCCATTTCCATCTCCATTTGTTTGTATCACAAGGGGGATATTTAAAACAGAAAAAATGGCGCGTCAGTGTACCACTGACAAAGGCAGAAGCCGAAACGCGTCTGGTGCTCGGAGGGTCAGGAATAAAACCAGTTTGATCCTCCTCCCGCAAGTGCTTGTTTTCTTTGGGAACTACAGACGAAAAGGAGCGAAAATACGAGCGAGGTTCGCCCCTCGCAGCAATGCACCTGTGCTAGAGTGCGCAACCTGGCGAAAAGAGGCAGCAATATATATATATATATATATATATATATGAAATCCGATATCGTTCAATGCACACAGCATCATTCCTCCATTCCACAGGAAAACGAACAAGTCGGACCCAAAGCTTCGTGCAAAAAGTTAAGTGTTCTTTATTTCAAAAATAAAACCCAAGCAGTCCTGCATGACGCGTTTCGCCTCTAGCCAGAGGCTTGATCACATGATACGCTAGTAGAGCTAAAAAGAGGCTTTTTAAGGCATTTACAAATCAATAACAGGCGGAGTTCTGTGTGTAGAAAAAACCGTCCAAGTTAACCCATTGTGGTATCGCTTGCTTTACATATGTATGTAGCGATATTACTCTTGAATAAAAGGCATAGTGCCACAATCAGCTCATGTAAATTATGTTCTTACTATTTACACACTTAATGAATTACATCTATCATAGATACAAATATATATACATTTTCATAAATAATTAAAATTCATGATATATACATATTATTTACAATAAAAGACATAGTGTCCACTGTGCAAATCCTATATGTAATTCTTATTGTTGAATATATCAAAGTGTGCAAATATTGGCAGATAAAGTGCAACGTGCTGTAAACATTTCTGCCTCTAATATCACATACATTGTGTATTTTCTAAGAGCATAAATATACTTTTTGTATATGGGTTCATGGGAATGAACCCTTATTTACTTGAGATCTCAATTTCACAAAACCACATCTATATAATGCTTTCAACAAAATTATTGGTTATTTTGTGCCTACTTATTCTGACCTCTTAAAGACTCCACGAAAAAGAATACCCCAGTGCAAATAATATATCACTGTGAAAAAAATAATAATAAAGTGATTATTTCTTTTCCTTTTTCGTTTTTTTCTCTCTGATTTATATTTGTGTGAGTATTAAAAAAAATGTGACATTTATTCTGTTATCACAACCATGGAGTGGGAGGAGAAAGAATACATTTGAACCTTGTATTAGATGTAATTTCTTTCTTAGATATGGTAGACCAGGCCCACCACCTTTGATGTTTCACTTTCCCGCTAATTCCACACGTTATGACTCATTCATTTAAATTTATTTTATTTTAAGAACATCCTATAGTTTTATGTTTTTGTCCTGGGCTTATTATTCTAATTTACAAGGGGCCAATGTTTACGTTCTTTGTTCATTATAGACAAGTGTACAGATCTTCCCCTGCATTCAGGCCCCTAGGGGCCTTACTGTCCAGTTCGATAATGTACCTTGTCTCCAAGAGGCGCAATTTGGCCTCTCTGTCTCCTCCTCTTTTTAATGGCGGCACGCAATCTATGGCATAATAAAGAAGGCCCTTCGGGTCACTGTGGTGAACCTTCTCAAAATGGCGTGCCACCGGATAGGTCTGATCTTTCCCCACTATTGCCCTGATGTGTTGCAATACCTGTCTTTTGTCGAGTCCTTGTTTATTGAAGCCAGGCCAGACTCTTTTTTGGCTACTCGCATTGAAGGATCACTTATTTCCTGGGGACTCCCCATTATGGGTTGGATGTTAGTAACAGGTAGGTCCTCTTTTGTCTTGGGCGCAGCAAGGTTTCCTGGCAAAGGTGGTGCGTCTGTCGCACTCGGTGCTTGTTTACTTGATGCCGTTGAAAAAAGCGGGTAGTATCCCGGGTTGGCAGCAGTTCTTGGTGCCTTGGCCTTATTTCTTTGTTTACGTTGGCGCTTGCGTTCTCTTTTGCTTAGCTGGGGTTCAAACCCTGACTGATCGTCCTGGGTGGTGAGTGTCAAACACTGGGGACTGGCCAGTGGGCCCTTCGGAGAGCTAACCCATTCAGGGCGTAATGAAAATGCATGTATTACAATGTAAATAACAGTTCAAAGATGGCCGAAGAAGTTGGGCAAAAAGTCCCATTTCCATCTCCATTTGTTTGTATCACAAGGGGGATATTTAAAACAGAAAAAATGGCGCGTCAGTGTACCACTGACAAAGGCAGAAGCCGAAACGCGTCTGGTGCTCGGAGGGTCAGGAATAAAACCAGTTTGATCCTCCTCCCGCAAGTGCTTGTTTTCTTTGGGAACTACAGACGAAAAGGAGCGAAAATACGAGCGAGGTTCGCCCCTCGCAGCAATGCACCTGTGCTAGAGTGCGCGACCTGGCGAAAAGAGGCAGCAATATATATATATATATATATATATATATATATATATATATATATATATATATATATATATATATATATATATATATATATATATATATATATATATATATATATATATATATATATATATTACCTACTGGCGGTCGCCAGTAGGTATATATAGTTAGGATTTTTTCCCTATGGGATTTCTGAAAATTCTATGTCTAATAACTTTGGCGTTTGTGGACGGAATCGGCTGAAATTTTCAGGAAAATGGCACATTTTGTTTCTGAGCAGCTCCTGGAAATTTGGGGGGTTTCGTCAAGGGGGGGCTGAGAAAAAAGGGGGGTCCCAAAACGTGTTTTTAACATTGAGTTTTCCATAGGGCGGTTGGACTCACTTTTAGCTCGAACGGCTGAATGGATTTGCACGAAACTTGGCAAAATTGTAGGGACTGTTAGCCCGATGTGCCTTTGCTAGGTCTCAATATATGTGCTTCAGTGGATTTTGAGAAATTAACGTTTAAATCAAGATATATATCTGTAACAGCGCTCCGGGCAGCGATCCGGTTCGCGTACTTTTCGCTTATCGGAACTTTGCGAAGCGAAGCTGATTGGCTCTCCGGTGTCTGTCAACATTCTAAACAGTCCGGTGCGGCCGCCATCTTGTCTCTCGGTAGGATCGAGAGACAAGAGGAGGCCAAAACAAAGGAGGAAATGAAGGAAAGGGGGCAAGGTAGACCCCTTCTGACCCCCTAGGATTGATGAGGGGATATTATAGAGCCACGCTGGGCCCCAAAAAAAAAAAAAAAAAAAAATCCATTTTTTTCGCCGTAGAGACGCATCTTGGTACGCGAACCGGGCAGCTAACCGGGAAGCTAACCGGCAGTGTAACGGGAGTCTGACGAGTAGCTGATTGGCTGTCAACATTGTAAACAGTTCGGAGCGGCCGCCATCTTGTCTTTCGGTAGGATCGAGAGACAAGAGGAGGCCAAAACAAAGGGGGAAATGAAGGAAAGGGGCAAGGTAGACCCCTTCTGACCCCCTAGGATTGATGAGGGGATATTATAGAGCCACGCTGGGCCCAAAAAAAAAAATTCCGATTTTTTCGCCGTAGAGACGCGTCTTGGTACGCGAACCGGGCAGCTAACCGGCAGTGTAACGGGAGTCTGAGGAGAAGCTGATTGGCTGTTATCATTGTAAACAGTCTGGAGCGGCCGCCATCTTGTCTCTCTGTGGGATCGAGAGACAAGAGGTGGAAAAAAAAAGGTGTAAATGAATGAAAGGGGTAAGGCAGACCCCTCCTGAACCCCTAGGATTGATGAGGGGGCTATTAAAGTTCCCTGGGGGGTGAAAAAAATAATGCGATTTTTTGCGGTAAAGGTGCTTCCTGGTACGTTAACCGGGCAGCTAACCGGCAGCGTAACGGGAGTCCGACATATTGTGTTTTTTGAACGTTTGTGATATGTGCATGTGTGGATTTTGTCTAATTAAGGGTAAAAAAAATATATATATCTTTAAGCGTGTTTTGGCGCGCTTACGTTTTGGGTTTGGTTTGCGCTGCAGAGACGATACGTCACGGTTATGCGATGCATCATGAGGCGTCTCACGGGCTACGTGATACGTCACTTAATAAAGAATATATTTTACAGCTATAGATATTAGCTTTTAAAAAACCAATGAAATTCACAGAAAAAACCATAGGTTATAGACCATATATAGTTAGGAATTTGCATTTACAAAACCTTGAAAATTCACTGAAAAAACCATAGGTTATAGACCATATATAGTTAGGGATTAGCATTTAAAAAACCTTATTTTATTTGCACAAAACCATTGAAATTCCATATATAGTTAGTTGCACTAACTATATATCGCGGACCCGCAATCCACTGCTAATGATGTCACATATTACATCATTCATGACATGGTCAGTGACATCACTGATGACATCACTGATGACATCTCAAATGACATCACTGATGACATCACTGATGACATCTCAAATGACATCACTGATGACATCACTGACATCTCATTTGACATTACTGATTACATCACTGATGATATCATTTATGTGATAATACATCTTCAGACTCTAATATAACCTTAGATACACTCAGTGTAAACAGGTACTCACAGACTGTCACACATCCATGGAGTTACTCACACACCTAGTCAGTCATGCAAAGAATCAATCACACCTCCATTTCCTCAACTATACAGTTATACACACCTTACTTATTCAAACATATACTAACACATATTTACTCTCTTATACAATCCTTGATACAAGTTCACAATGATTCATACAGCCACTCTCACATTCACTGGCTCTTATGTTCAGTTATTTATATATGTCAACTCTCACATGGAGTGTGTTTTACATATGTACTTACTTTGACATGTAGAACTGAGATATCCATTCACTCACCAATATACTCATGCACACAGTCAACTGTCCATACAGCTGTTTCTACATCCACTTTTGAAGCCATACACCTAGGGAATCAACTGCTCACACATCTATGCACAGAGTTATACACCTCCCAGCCACCCACACACATACTCAGTCTCCCATACAAATATTTGGGCAACCATTCAATAACCCATATAGTTACTGATATAGCTACTGATTTAAACATGCAGCAGTTTACAGAAGAACATAAATAATGATTGCCAAATTAAGACACTTTAATCACTAACCCATGCACTCAGTGAGACACATTTAATCATTCTCTCATACAGTCAGTCATGCACCTACTAAATCCTTCATCCAGACACTTATACATCCACTCATTCTTCAATATGTAAGACATATTTTAACTTTACAGAAACATACAGTCACTGGGTGTTGTCATCAGTGATGTCATCAGTGATGTCATTTGAGATGTCATCAGTGATGTCATCAGTGATGTCATTTGAGATGTCATCAGTGATGTCATCAGTGATGTCATCAGTGATGTCACTGACCATGTCATGAATGATGTAATATGTGACATCATTAGCAGTGGATTGCGGGTCT
This sequence comes from Lissotriton vulgaris, assembly GCF_964263255.1. Lineage (NCBI taxonomy): Eukaryota > Metazoa > Chordata > Amphibia > Caudata > Salamandridae > Lissotriton > Lissotriton vulgaris. The sequence continues at coordinate 48,784 of NW_028245974.1, forward strand.
GCGATATATAGTTAGTGCAACTAACTATATATGGAATTTCAATGGTTTTGTGCAAATAAAATAAGGTTTTTTAAATGCTAATCCCTAACTATATATGGTCTATAACCTATGGTTTTTTCAGTGAATATATATATATATATATATATATATATATATATATATATATATATATATAATATATATATATATATATATTTATATATATGTGTGTATATATATATATATATATATGTCCAAGAAAGACTGCTTTGATAAGCAAAAACACGCGCTCGGAAAGGTGCAGCTAGTAAGGGTTTATTCACGAGGTAACGCTACGCATTTCAGCACAAGGGTGCCTTGATCACATCACATATATATATATATATATATATATATATATATATATATATATATATATATATATATATATATATATATATATATATATATTACCTACTGGCGGTCGCCAGTAGGTAGTTATAGTTAGGATCTTCTTTCCATAGGAAAACCACAACATTCTATTGGGAATAACTTTGGCGCTGGTCGACGAATCTTTGCAAATTTCTCCAAGATAATGGCCCGCTCCGCTCCTTCCCTGAAAGTTTGGGGGGGATTCGACAAGTGGGGGCCGAGATAAAAGGGGGGTCCCAAACGTGTTTTCCCCATGTTAATTTCCATAGGGCGTCTTGGTTTCACTTTTAGCCCGAACGGCTGAATGGATTTCCACCAAACTTGGCAAAATTGTAGGGACTGGTAGCCCGATGTGCCTTTGCTATGTCTCAAGATATGTGCGCCAGTGGATTTTGAGTAATTTAGGTTAAAAAAATTATATATATCTATAGGCGCGCCCCGGTACGCGCACCAGGGAGCGCATCAGGCGCACCACGCGACTTGCGCACGGAAAGCTGATTGGTTCACGGGTATCTGTAAACATTCCAAACAGTACGGAGCGGCCTCCATCTTGTGTCTCGGTAGGATCGAGACACAAGAGGTGGCAAAAAAAAAGGGGGAAATGACTATAAGGGGGCAGGGTAGACCCCCCCTGACCCCCTAGGTTTGATGTGGGGGCTATAATAGGGTCCCGCGGGGTAAAAAAAAAACCCTTTCTTGCGTCAATACGTCCCTTTTGCATACATTACACCTGACGTAGGAATAATGTGGCGCAGGGGCTTACAAAGTGACGCATCTACCTAGATGCGTCACTTTGTAAATATGACTGAATAAGGTGCATTTTTTACAGCACTGGTGCGTCACAAAAAGTGACGCTCCGGTGGCGTAAAAGTGACGCATGGCCTCATAAATGAGGCCTTCAGTCTTCTACTCATGCATCATATTAAATATATGACACATTATGTCGCAAGTACTTGCAGATACGTCAGTATTTCAGACGTATCTGTAAGCGCAAAAGTGATGCATTGCTGGAGTGTGTCTCAAAAATGAAGCAACTCCAGCAATGCATCCTTTCACATGGGGCCAGGCCCCATGTGAAAGGGCTTGCACGCCTGCTGTGAAACAGGCGTAATATTTGGACGCAACAGCGCCATAAAAGTGACGCAGTGATATCTCATAGATTTCACTGCGTCACCTCTAAGACCCTTTCTTGCGTCAATACGTCCCTTTTGCAAACATTATACCTGACGTAGGAATAATGTGGCGCAGGGGCTTACAAAGTGACGCATCTACCTAGATGCGTCACTTTGTAAATATGACTGAATAAGGTGCATTTTTTACAGCACTGGTGCATCACAAAAAGTGACGCTCCAGTGGCATAAAAGTGACGCATGGCCTCATAAATGAGGCCTTCAGTCTTCTACTCATGCATCATATTAAATATATGACGCATTATGTCGCAAGTACTTACAGATACGTCAGTATTTCAGACGTATCTGTAAGCGCAAAAGTGATGCATTGCTGGAGTGTGTCTCAAAAATGAAGCAACTCCAGCAATGCATCCTTTCACATGGGGCCAGGCCCCATGTGAAAGGGCTTGCACGCCTGCTGTGAAACAGGCATAATATTTGGACGCAACAGCGTCATAAAAGTGACGCAGTGATATCTCATAGATTTCACTGCGTCACCTCGAAGACCCTTTCTTGCGTCAATATGTCCCTTTTGCAAACATTACACCTGACGTAGGAATAAAGTGGCGCAGGGGCTTACAAAGTGACGCATCTACCTAGATGCGTCACTTTGTAAATATGACTGAATAAGGTGAATTTTTTACAGCACTGGTGCATCACAAAAAGTGACGCTCCGGTGGCATAAAAGTGACGCATGGCCTCATAAATGAGGCCTTCAGTCTTCTACTCATGCATCATATTAAATATATGACGCATTATGTCGCAAGTACTTACAGATACGTCAGTATTTCAGACGTATCTGTAAGCGCAAAAGTGATGCATTGCTGGAGTGTGTCTCAAAAATGAAGCAACTCCAGCAATGCATCCTTTCACATGGGGCCAGGCCCCATGTGAAAGGGCTTGCACGCCTGCTGTGAAACAGGCGTAATATTTGGACGCAACAGCGTCATAAAAGTGACGCAGTGATATCTCATAGATTTCACTGCGTCACCTCGAAGACCTTTTCTTGCGTCAATACGTCCCTTTTGCAAACATTACACCTGACGTAGGAATAAAGTGGCGCAGGGGCTTACAAAGTGACGCATCTACCTAGATGCGTCACTTTGTACATATGACTGAATAAGGTGCATTTTTTACAGCACTGGTGCGTCACAAAAAGTGACGCTCCGGTGGCGTACAAGTGACGCATGGCCTTATAAATGAGGCCTTCAGTCTTCAACTCCAGCAATGCATCTTTTCTTACCCTTCCACACCCCTGTTCCTTTTCAACATTTTCTTTGAATATCCACATTCCCCATATTCACTCTCCTTCTCCTTTCTTTCCTTCCCAACACTCACCTTCTTTCAGTCCCCCTACTTCACTTCCTTTCTCCTCTCATACTTTTCTGTTCTTTCATACTCATTTTCCTTTCCATTATCAATGCACTCCATTTCACTTACTCTTTTTCTTTTTTTAAGAATATAGCTCTTTGATGAGAATTGGAGGTAGTTCTGAAAATAACTTTTTTTTCTTCTTTTTTCTTTTTTAAGAACATAAACAAAAACAGGGAATGGAAACTGCTCAACAGGAGCAAAAAAAACAAAAACAAAAAAATAGGGCTGGGAAAAGCAGTGATGGTTCTCCAATGCTCGAACCATGAGCAGGACACTTTGCTCCCCATAGGTAAGGAGTTGATTGCAGTATCTGCATTTCAGGACACCTTTGTTGAAAGCAGGTTGAATATTTGGAACCAGCTCCTGCAATGGCCCCCTCACAGAAGTAGTTGCTCCTCCGGTGGATGTAGATGCCCCATCACTGGGAACCTCTTGTGCCAGAGCCCTGACACTTTACTGGCCAAAATTCTGGGGGTGCCTCCTCTCCACATGCCGTATCATTGTAAAGTTCCCAAAAGAATATTTCTTTTTGGGGTCACCCCGTGACAGGACTTTTTTGCAGATCCTGCACTCCACTTTTGGAGCATTCACCTTTTTCTGGTCAGGTGGTATTGAAAAACATTTCCAAATGAAATGCTCCTTCACCTTTGGCTGAGGAGGCTCTTCATCGATGAATTCAGGCTCATCTTCACTGCTGGATGGTCTGGCAGCCATGATTAACCCAGAAAGATGCAAGAGCAAAAAGACAGGTCTTTCAGTCACAAAAGTGAAAGAAGAAGTGAAGGAAATGGGTGGGGATTTCATTATTTGTAAAAAAAAGTGTTAGCAACCAATGGAAAGTGTTATTTTAAGGTCACATGACTTGACGCGCTGATGCTGCGCGCACTGGAGCGCTTCCGGGTGCGCACACGCGGCGCGAATGTAGGCGCTTCCGGGGTGCATACGCGGCGCGAACGTAGTCGCTTCCCGGGCGCATACGTGGCGCGAACGTAGGTGCTTCCGGGGCGCATATGCGGCGCGAACGTAGGCGCTTCCGGGGGTGTTATGCGGCGCACCGAAGTGACGTTTTGATAGTTTCACGGAAATGCAAAATCATTATCATTTCCTTATTAAAAAAAAACTGCTTTTATATGTATGGTACTAAATGTCTTGCGTTATTATTTACTTTTCATTCATATTTTTTTTCACAAACGAAAGTAGCGCTCTGTGTGCGCTTTCCGGAGAGCTTACCGGAGCGCGCACCCAGAGCGCCCCAGGAAAAAATTATAAAAATAAAAATAAAAAATAATTAATACTTACTCAAAACAGCAAATTTATAAAAAAAATCATAGGTTAGAACCTCGATATAGAAAGGAATTAGCATTTAAAAAACCTATGAAATTCACTGAAAAAACCATAGATTTCACACCAGTTATAGTTAGGAATTAGCATTTAAAAAACCTATTAAATTCACTGAAAAAACCATAGGTTTCACACCAGTTATAGTTAGCTGGAAATTTTACTGACATAAAACCAATGAAATTCCACATCATAGTTAGTTGGACTCACTATAACTTGCGCGTGTAATGCACTGCTGATGACATCACATATTACATCACTCATGACATGGTCAGTGACATCACTCATGACATCACTGATGACACCTTCCTTGTGACAGAGTGACAGACCTCCTTTCACTGTAAAGTAACCCTTGAAACATATAATCAAAAATAGAAACTAACATTTTCAAAAAAGTGTATATACCCATACCAGTTACAACAACCAATTCAGTAATTCCACCATCTATATACACATCCACTCATTCACCAACAGTTCTATATAGTCACTCATACATATACTCACTCATCATATGTAGTGATACACCTATACATCCTGTTACACACCGACAGTCATCAAAAAGTTACTCACACACATATTCACACATGCAAATAAACTAATAAACATCCATTTATTAACATATACAGATATACACACACTACCACCTTACTTCTAAGGAAACTTACACATACTTACTCTCTTAAACAATCACTTATAGAAACACATACTTATTTAAACAGAAAGTGTTTCAATCTCTCACTCTCACATATACTGACTAATATATATCAATACTCACATATACTAGATTAAAACATATGTAGTTACTGATAAAGACACTTCTGAGGCAGTCATTCACTCACTAACACACACATATACACACTCATCCACCCATACAGTCCTGCACATATGCTGTCTTCAAAAAACATATAAACAGTGAGTCAGTCATTGATGCATCTATATGCTAAGTAACACCCCCACCCAACCATACAGACACTCATACTGATACTAAAAAACATCTAATAACCCATATACACACACATGTAGCTACTCACCAACCCATGTAGCCATTTATACACAAAGTGAAACACTGATACAAACATTTAAATATTTAAACATTACTCGCTAATATATGTATTCACTAAGATACACTTAATAAGCCAGTTAACCAATCATTTAAAAAAAATAAAACATTCATTAAGACAATAATTTAAACATTTATTCTTCCATCGACCTTTACATATACATAAATAAAACAATTTATTTTTCAGAAAGACACACATTCACTGGATGGTGTCATGAGTGATGTCATGAGTGATGTCACTGACCATGGCATGAGTGATGTAATATGTGATGTCATCAGCAGTGCATTACACGCGCAAGTTATAGTGAGTCCAACTAACTATAACGTAGAATTTCATTGGTTTTATGTCAGTAAAATTTTCAGCTAACTATAACTGGTGTGAAACCTATGGTTTGATATTTATATATATACAATATTACCTACTGGCAGTCGCCAGTAGGTAGTTATAGTTAGGACCTACTTTCCCTTAAAGTTTGGGGGTGATTCGTCAAGTGGGGGCCGAGAAAAAAGGGGGGTCCCAAAACGTGTTTTCCCCATGCAATTTTCCATAGGGACCTTTAGCCAGGGCTACAGCCCGAACGGCTGAATGGAATTACACCAAATTTGGCAGAGAAGTAGAGTTCGGTTCGCAGATTGTGCTTTTTGTTAAATGATATAAATCCGTTCAGTAGTTCTTTAGAAAATCACAAGTAAAATGATAGCGATATATAGAGACTGAGTACAGCACGCGCACGGAAATGCGTACAATTACGAGCACGAGCTGCATGCTGATTGGCTGTCAACTGTGCGCGAACATTCCAAACCAGGAAGTGTTGGCAGCCATCTTGTTCGTCGCTAGAAGCGACTCATAATAGAACAGTAAAACAAAGTTGAGAAATAAGGAAAGGGGGCAGGGTAGAAATATCCTGACACTCTAGGCTTGCTCAGGGGGTCGTACATGAAACTTTAGGCTCAATTTTTATTTTTTTTTTCAATAAAAAATCGGGGGAATGGTATACGTATGCGGTGGAAAAGGGAAATAGAAAATAGAAGTCTGTTTTATTCATTAGGTCCCGGGGGGGCATTTTTTTCATAGTGGGGGGCTTGTAAGGTGCCCGAGCACTGGGGAACGCTACCCCTATGTGGTTTTATTTTGAAGTATGCGGGTAGTTATGATCCTCTTCCCCTCAGTCTCGGAGACCATCACCCCGATGAGGCTTTTTTTAACAAAATGTTTTTTTTTAAATTGTGTTTTCAGCTCTCCCTCTCTCTCTCCCCATACACGTTGTGGAGACCGCCACCTTCCTGGGGCAGTAATATGTAAAATGAACTTCCAGCCCCGGGTACCTGCATGGCCCGGGGTTTTTTAATGTTGGGATGGGGTCACGGTGCCCCCTCCTGGAACCCTTGGTGGCCCTGGTGTCTACCATCTCCCAGGGTCGGTTCTTGTAGTGTTTCGGGGTGCGTACTTCCGGGACACTGCTGTTTGGTATGGTAGGGCGGTACCGTCGCCGTTCCCACTTTACCACAGCAAACTGCTTTCCTATTTGAAAAAGAGAGCAAGTTAATCTGTTCTCTCTTTCAAGAAAGCAGATTGTTTTTTGAAAGAGAGAGCAGCATATAAGGTGATGTCTCTGATAAAGCAATGCAGGCTCGCGAAGGACCCGGGAAGCCGTCTGAGATCGTGGGGGCAGTGGGACTTCAAAAAAAAAAGTTCTTTTTACGAACTAACTTTACTGGTCAAAAAAAGAGCTATATTTCTATGATAAAATGTAAAACTTTATGGGTTTTTTGTGCACCAGTTGTACTCTCTACGCATGTGCAGCCTCCTTTCCAAGCCCACGTTTTTTTCTTTTTCTTCAAGTTCGCCAAGCAAACCTCTCCTCATTTCAGGTATTAAATTTGCCGCTTTCTTTTCGCGGGCCGTGTGTGTCATCCGCTGCTATACTTTTGGTAATATATTAATAGACATATTGTATCTGTTTATTTGAAATGTAGTGTTGAGGCGCCAAATATTGATTACATACTCCGTCCACCGCCATTTTAGTAGTTTTTGTCTGTTATTTTTATTATACCTGTTACTTTCATTTTACTCTCCGCTTATCTTCTCTAAGATCCATGAGATTTCCTGGCACAGACACCACGGTGTTGGTCCTTGGTCTCCGATCTTATGACTTGGTCACACGTATACCTAAAAACTGATTTGAAGGACGTAAGCCAGAGCCATTACAACGCGTGTTCATCAACATTAAGATTATGGCGTTTATCATGCGTGGTAAATGCATACTAGTTGTAAAAGCATGTGTGGTAAAGCCATATGCGTGCTAATGGGTTCGTTGTGATGATCAGACGTGGTTATGACCACGTTGTAATGGCTGTTTGCCCCCAGGACACTGTAGGAACCGGGTCTGGGCGTGGTGGACTCCAGGGCACCAGGCGGAGGGCACACAGTCCCTCTCATACAATATATACATTTGTGTGGGGTGATTGTTTCCGTGGTTTGAGGGGCGTCATTGAGACCCAGACTTAATTTTGTAGGGTGGTAGGTTTGCATGGAAAAATTTCGCAAGATGTTTGTAAAGGTGGTACACATTGTTTGGTATTAGTTTGATTTCTTTACCATGTTGTAGTGTACCCAGACAAAATATAAGTCAGTACTTTTCAATCTTACTCTTGAACATCTTACTATAGTACTTCAACATTATAAATATTATTTTTTAATGTGGATCGTCAACCTCCCCCACAAAAAAAAGTATGTAGTTTTTTTATTACCTTTTATTACAAGAATAACTGTAAACGAAACTTAATGATAACTATGTTGTAAACAACTAGAAGAATAACTTTAAAAAAACAATAATATCAACAAATTGTGAAGTGGACTCCAGAGGATGTTGGATTGGTAATCTGCAAAATAAGAAAGAAAATTAGAGTTTAGGATTATGTAGATGTGAGTAAATAAGATAAAGCATTACTAGTCAAGGTAACAGTACGATTTTACGTGTGCAGTGTGCCTGGTACATTTTACTTCTGTTATAGTGCAGCGTTCAAGTGGTGTCTATATGGAAGTGCCTACTGCGTCACTGACATAAAAGTGGCAAAACGGGTTTGTAAATATGGCGACTTATTTCTAATGCATTCTAATGAAGGCATTGTATATCTAGGCCTCTGTGCTTACCGTTGTATAAACACTGCGGCCAGTGGAATTCACACCGCGGCCAGTGGGATTCACAACTTGAAGACACATTTTCTTCTACAGGTCGAAGCAGATAGCATTTTCTATAAGTGTAAAAGAGAAAGAGAAATGATGTCACAGAGAGTGAGAGAGAGAAAGAGAGAGAGAAAACATTAAAACTGTCTCGCAGAGTCTGGAGTTCAGATTTTTTTTTTAAAAGTTAGACATAGATTTACAAGCTGCTTGCGTCACTTTTCCTATGTTAAAAGTGACACAAAATTGGTGTAATAAGCTTGTAGATTTGTTTGTCAGACTGTTGTAACCTATCTGTTGTCACTGGTCGGAGGTAATTCTATATTTCAACACGGTGAAGCTGGTGCACACCACCCACTGTCTCCTTTCACAAATGAAGGTAACACTACAGTTTTACGTGTGCAGTGTGCCTAGTACATTTCAGTTGTGTTATAGTGCCGCGATCAAGTGGTGTCTATATGGAAGTGCCTACTGCGTAACTGACAGAAAAGTGGCAGAATGGGATTGTAAATATGCCGACCTATTTCTAATACCTTCTAATGAAGGCATTGTATATCTAAGCCTCTGTGCTTACCGTTGTATAAACACTGCGGCCACCGGAGTTCACAACTTCAGTTCAACTGTTCTTCTACAGGTCAAAGCAGACAGCAGTGTCCATAAGTTTAAAAGAGAAAGAGAAACGATGTCACAGAGAGTGAGAAAGAGAGAAAGAAAGAGAGAGAAAACAACATTAAAACTGTCTCGCAGAGTCTGTAGTTGAGATTTTTTCTTGAAAAGTCAGACGTAGATTTACAAGGTGCTTGCGTCACTTTTCCCATGTTAAAAGTGATGCAAAAGTGGCGTAATAAGCTTGTAGATCTGTTTGTCAGACTGTTGTAACCTATGTATTGTCACTGCTCGGAGCTAATTTAACCTTTTAGACAGTGAAGCTGGTGCACACTACCCACTCACTCCTTTCACAGATAATTTGTTGTTGTTTCGGAAACAAAATTGTTTGTCACCTAGTGGCATTGGCGTGATTGAAACATGGTGCTCTACGTGTGGAAGAAGCCTTCACTGTAATCAAGAGAGTTAATCATTTCAATTCAGATAAGGTTGTATACAGCAGAGTGGAGATAGCAGCTTCCAAATCTTTAAAAAAGAAAGAGAAATGATGTGAGAGAGTAAGAAAGAGAAAGGGAAAAAAGGATATTAAAACGTGGGAGAGACACACACAACAGGGGGGGGGGGGTACAAGAAGCCAGAGGCGCAACCAGTCAAAAAAGATGGGGGTGGAGGGGCTAGAAAAATTTAGGGTGGGGGCTTTAGTTCAAGCAAAAAGAAGAGTGGAGGTGCAGGGGCTGTAAGCGGGGGGGGGGATTATCAAAGCCTTATTAACAAGCAAAATGTCTTTAAAAGACCTGTCACGTACTCGGGTGCGAGTGTGTGTGGGCCTAGAAAGTTATCTCATCCTTGTTGAAGCTCCGTTAGCCGAATGATTTTTTTGCGCCTGCTGCATACTACATATTCTCTCCTTTGACAGATAACTTGTTGTTGTTTCAGAAACAAGCTTGTTTGCTCATCTTGTGCTATTGCTGTTGTCTGTGTTACATAATCCACCCTGAAGCTGTACATCTAAAAGATATTAAACAAAAGATGTTATGATTGGTATTTCTTACTATATTAATTTGGAGTTAGATAATATCGCGCTTTTATATTTGATTGTCAGATTTTACGAACTGTTTGTATTGTGAATATATTCCTGACATTTCAGCGATTATTAAAATGTTACTGCTATTGGGGAAAAAAATTAAACATGTAAATTAATACATTATGTAGGAGTGTGTTCGTCTAAAATACTAAGTCGCATTTTTTTTTTAATCTAGTCAGCTACAACCCTTTGACTCCTTCCGATGCATACTCAAGCCTCACTGCTCACCTTTTTGTGGAAAAAACACCTTCTTCATGATGTAGTTCCGATCTCCAACAAAGAAGTCTCATATATGGTGCCGAGTCTTGATATCTCTATGGCTGACGACATATTCGTGCTCCCATCATCGTCATCGCAGGTTCTTCACCCGCTCAGTGCTTCGGGCACCACTAACTCAGTGACCAAAGAAGCCACGCATGTGGTAGTGGGCCCCTTGTTCGGTGCTTTGGGAACAACTCTAAAATGGCGTGCAACACGTGCGCTCTGTCTTTTTTATACATAGGGTCACGTGTGTAGTGATGGATATGCTAAATGGGTGTGGTGTGGGTGTATACCAGACATGAGGGAGTGTGTGTCAATCTGACAACTAGACCTGCGACTAAGAAATCACTACAATGGAAATCTGGGCTTTGTACTGTTGTGTTTTTGTGTTTTGTAGTAGCGTAAGAGTGGCCTGTACTAACGTATTCAGTCTCGATTAATTTATCTCCTCCCCCGGGGCGTTTAAATGTTGGGAGAGGGGTCAATAATTGTGTTGACTTTTCTTCTTTAGTGTGCAGTGCTATATTGTTTTATAAAATGTATAAGTCTTCAAACTATCGTTACTCTTATGATGTACGTGCAATATTACTGTAATTGATTTTAAAAGTAATATACGCTTTTTTACAGTTTTAAAAAACTATTTTTATGATTATCCCAGATAATGTCTTCTCTTAATAGGTACATGAAATACATAAATATATGTTTTTGAATAATTAGAATCTTACATGGAGTTCGTGTACGGGGCGCCGTAAATGACGTCACGCGGGATATATTTTTTTTATTAAAAAAACGCAGGGTACACGTTTTGGGTGAAAAAGAAAAAAACGTGAAGCCCGCTTTATTGTTAATTAGCCTCCTGGGGGGGTCAAATCTCTGGGGCTATTTGTTTTTCATAATGGGGGGCCTAGATGGTCTCCCCTACGCGGGGATCGCTACCCCCCAGAAGTATGCGGGGGGACTCATGGCCCCCCGGAGTTCCGGGGACCGCATTCTCCTCCACTCGATTCCCTCCCGCCTCCCCCACCTCCGGGGCCTCTTTTTATTTAAAAAAACTGTGCAAAGGTGTTGCAAATGTGGCATTTTGGTTTCGTTTCTGTCTAGTAGAGGATCCAAGGGAAATATAAAGTTTTTATGTACAGCCACTACTTTTTTGCCTGTTACCATAGTAACAGTTCATGGATCAGTTGTGTGAGTACAGAGGTTAGAAGTTCACCACAATATGTTGGTAATTTAAATAATTACTGTGCTGGAGACTTATATGTATTTTTTTCATAGGAACCGTTAGTCGTAGAAGAAGTTTGTGGAAAAGTTTTATTAAGGATTCCTTTCTGTTCGGGGAGTGTTAGGGTAACGTGCTCCAAGCGGGACTTTACAAAGTTTAAGGTTCATTGGCTGTAAAGTATTAAAAGTAGAAGGCTTAGCAGTCATTCCTTGCTCATCTTTGGAACAAGATGGACATTTTATTAGCTAAAGTGTTCCGAAGACAAGTTTGCTCCTTATTGTGTGGGATCGGTTCACTGTTGTCAGTGATATTGTGATGCATTTTCCAAAGGAGTATGGGGTAAGAAAGTAGTAGAGGGTAGGTTTGGAAAACTATTAACTGTGTACAGTGGCCATAAGGTGTTGGAGAGGAATTATGAGGTAAACAATTTCTTATATATGTTTTAAGGGCCATTTATATAATTGCCGTGTGGTGTATAAATCACAGCGGAAAAATGACAGTGTTTTGCGCTGTTTTCTTTTATCAAGTTTGTTGGTGATATACTTCTTAGTACTAGTATTTACTTATAATGTGGTGTTTACTCTCATGATGGCGAGGTGTGGTTGCGGGGCAGACAATTCAGTCTAGGTTTGAAACATTTTTTATTAAGCAAATACAAATAAACTTTCTTCAGAAACTGTCGCAGTATATATGAAAGGGGTGACAATTAAAAATGGAATTTCATAAAATATCAGTTGAGCGTGGAATACAGTTCATTTTTGTGCTACAGTTTGTAAAAGTGTTGCCCCACATTCTTGTTGATGTAAGAGGGCATCAGTTACTTTTAGATAAAGTAGAATAGAAGTGCTACAACAAACACTCCCGCACTACATTATCTGAGATCAAGAGAACAAGTAAAACAGTAAAATATCAATTATTTCATATTACATAGAAATGCATTAATTAATATTTTTAAAATGTGTATTCTGTACAATTGAGAAACATGCTGTCGTAGTGTTTACAAGTCGCAGACTGTTCCGCTAATAAATCACATAGTCTACAAAGAATATATAGAATGATACTCTTGTAATATATAGTAGAGGTCCTATATATTCTTTAGGGAGAAGGTGAATAGGAATCGCAAATAATAATAGAAATTAGAAAATAACATTCAGAAATGTAGGGTTTATTAAATATTTAAAGTAAGAAAGTATGCATGATAGCTATATTTTAATATATAAAAACATATCTGATTACGTTAAAAAAATATTTGATAATTAAATTACAGATGGCGCTGAAAAATCTCCTATTCCTGTTCTGTAGCAATAGGGCAATCTATTATAATATAACGATTGATACCATAGTTACGGTAAAAAGAAAAGGAAAATAAAGTTATGTATTTAACAGAACATCCATAATGAAATAGTTTCGAGCGGTAATTATTTACTGAACTTCTTTTCTCTGGGAGGTGAAAAAATTAGATCTTCGTGGTGACGGATCATAAACTCCTCTGAGATCATGACGTTGAGAATAATAATATGTATATATTCTCACAGCATATGATCACAAGGGGAAAATAGACTGAAAACCGCAAGCCGGTAACGTTGCTTACTTATCGTTACTGTTTATGACGATGGATTGTGAATTCCGCTAAGATCACTAAGACTGTTAATGTTATAATGTACATATGAACAGTATGTGATCTCTAGGGGAAAACATAATAGCAAGTGTATCATTGTCACGTTGATTGTAAATGTTTAGGGTTTGCGTCAACGGGTTAGCAACACCTCTCGAGCGAAGTACAGTATTAATATTATAATATAAAAAGTCACTATATATAAGGTAAAAGGAGCCAGAAAAGGAGTACTATTTGTTATAATATATCTGTTTCTAAGAAAAATCTTCTGACGTTACAGAGAAAAGAGGAAAAACATGCATTAACATTTTTTTCTACATATAAATGTTTAAATATTGACAAATAGTCACAATTTATAACCAAGTACTATGCCTATCCCATCTTGAAACAACTTACAACTCCGGAATATGTATGTTGTCGCAAAAAGAGAATCTGATGCTGGAGAAAGAAACCTGCAACCGAGATTGTCGATTCAGAAATAACTCGGGAAAACAAAACTAAGTGCACAGTAGGTGTGGTTTATATAGTTTTTTGTTATTTAGTAGTCTATGGATGGAAGATGTGGCTCCGCCTATGTAGATGGCATGTTTTGCTGTTTACATGTGCTCACGTTTTAACTGTTTTTCGTGTGCGTGTGTTTGGAAAAGTTTCAAACTGTGAAGCTGTAAAGGTTTTGATTTTGATAGTAACACCTATAAGGTATTATTATCTACATACGTTGGAGAGTTTAAAAAGTGTTACTCGGTAAACAGTGTTCTTTGCATTTTCATAATTAAAAGCATCTAAATGGAAGACGTACAAAAAATATCGTTACCATTAGAAGAAAAAAAATGTTTAATATTTGTTATTTTTATGGTTCTCAATATAAAAAATGCTAGTGTTTGTAGATCGTAATCCTACCCTCGGAAAGGTGTGCTGGCGCTTGGGGCTTTGGGAAGGTGAATAAATAATCAATGCTCGTTTCTATGCACCTGTAGACTTGGCTTTTAAACTTTCAATTGCCTAGTCTGTATATTTACACTTCCTCCAAAAATGTTGGTACTGCTGTTTTAGTATTGCTGTGAGCCATTCAGCAGTATGTGTTTATGTATACACTGTTCTAAAAGGGATGTATGACGGTACGACGCGTACCGTCACAACGCGTGCTTTTACAACGCGTCCCTTACAACGCAAGCCGTTACCGCGACCTGCGTTGGGGCCGCGGATTGAGAATAGTATAATGTACTATTCTAACACCAGTCCCCGTGGACACTAGGAAAGGTGTTGGAATAGTAAATATACTATTCTTAGTCCTCTAGCGCCCTCCAGCGCAAGTCGTGTTTACGACTTGCGTTGTAACAGACGCATCGTAAAAGCAGTGCGGAGTAAAATCCGCGTTGTAAAAGATGTTCCCCTTCTAAAAGTGAAGCTGCTGCACATTTTGCCAGACACTCTCCTTTCGGAATTGTAATAATTCAGCCAGTACCCAAGTAGTCATGGTGCAAAGTGGGCCTTAGGGCATGGACTGCTTCAAAGTCCTATACACTATGCATGCACTCTTCTAAGCACGGGCAAACTTGTCTTTTATAGCTTTTATTATCCAGTGTATGTTCTTACACTTCCAGGAAACTCTTTGTGATTGCTGATTCAGTATTGTAGTGAGCTATTCAGCAGAATGCCGCTATGTATGCACTGTGCTAAAAATTAATCTCTTTTAAATTCAGACACACACTCTCCTTGCAGAACTGTAATTTTCCAGTCAGTACTCAAGTAATCATGGTGCAAAGTAGGCCTTAGGCCATGTACTGCTTTAAACCTGTATAGACTATGCATGCAGTCTTCTGTGTAGCTGCACATTTGCTTTTTATACATTCAATTCCCCAGTCTGTATCATTAGACTTTCACAATCACTTTCACTCTACTGTTTCAATATTCTAGTGAGCCATTCAGCAGTATTTCCTTATATATGTACTGTGGTAAAACTGAAGGTCTTATGAATTCAGTTATGCACTCTCTTTGCAGAACTGTAATCATGCAGTCAGTACCCAAGTAATTATGGAGGAAAGTAATGACTGCTTCAAACTCCTATTTACTCCTATTTACTATGCATGTATTGTTCTATGCACCTCCAAATTTACATTTTATATTTTGAATTTCTCAGTCTTTATCTTTACACTTCCAGCAAGCACACTGTCATTCCTGTTATAGTTTTGTAGTGACTCATTGATCAGAGTATAGTAATCCATTCTCTACATTCAAACAGTAATCAGTAGATGTACTATAATTGGTGCATCCCCAGAGATATGCCAGTTATTGTGCACTGTGATTTCACCACAATGGATGCACCGTATTTACAATGTGGTGTATTATAGAGCAAAAACAGCACAGATATGTGATGGATTTGTGTTGTGAAGGTGGTGCATTGCTTGAGTTGCGTTCCAAGTGCAACGCAGCTTCAGCAATGCTCTTGGGGTTCTATGCTCACAATGCTATGTCAATCTTTACACTTGTTTCAAGCAGGTGCAGGGTTTTGACATAGTATAGGCCTAAAAATGACTGAATGAAATCTTATGGATTTCACTCAGTCACTTTAAGGAGGCGTTCCTATGTCAGAACACCTCCACTCCCTCTTCCCCCAACTCTCTGCGCAGGAAAGCCTCTTTCTGGCGCAGGGCTTTAGAATGTGATGCACCTTCCATATACATCACTTTGTAAATATCAGACACCATGGCACATCTTTTGCACCACCGCTGCATCAGAAAAGTGACAGAAAAGATGTGCAAAAGAGGCACAAGGGGGTTGTAAATCCACTCGTAACACATACAAATTCACCCAGGCAGTTTCACTAGCAGTGCAAATTGAAGCATAGATTTGTAAGTTGTAACATATTTATATGGATATGTTACATTGAAGTGCTTCGGAGGTACTACAGTAAACTATATGTAAACACCTTATACATTTATGCTGTAGGACTCCCTTATAGTTTTTCACTTTCACATTCACCATACACTACTAATTAATTCATTCATTTATGCACTACACATTAATTCTGACAAACTTTTATATACTAATATAGAAATATAGTTCTTTCTGAAGCCAGTGGAGGTAGTTCTGAAAATAACTGTTTTTTTTTCTTTTTAGTGTTCTATTTTTTTTGTATTTTTCTCAGCAAGTTATAAATATATTATTTTTATAACAAAAAAATGAAACTGAAAACAAAAAACTGTGGAACAGCAACAAAAAAGAAAAGAAAATCTTATTGTTTGGGGCAACGGTGCTCTTCTTTCCTCTCCACAGTGAGGTGAATAGACTGCTCACCGTAACAAAGGAGTTCTCTTCAAACTTTACAATGAATTGTAAGATCCGCAAACTGAGGCACAATAATAGGATGTGGACTGCTCGGAGGAGGTGGTGGTGCAGTTGAGGTAGAAGGAACTGCAGGTTGAGGGTTTTTCTGGAACCTTTGTTTTGCCATTCTTGTATAATTATTTGGATGCAAATTTTTGACATGGCGAACCAGTGAGGCTCTCCCTAAAGAGTACTTTTTAGTGGGGTCACCCCTGGAAAGTGTAACCTCACAGATCTTGAACGTTACTAGTTTCGACGCATTCACCTTTTTCTGTCCCTCCGGATATGAAAAAAACTTCCAAATGAAAGCTTCTTTTCTCTTTTTCTTACTTTTGAAAGACTACAGCTCCACAGAATAGATGTTTCTCCTGGGAAAGTCCAAGTAGGATGATCAAAATGAGAGGGGTCTTACAACAATTGGAATAGGAAGTATTATGAACCAATGAAAACTCTATTTTTATGGTCACATGACTTTGCGTACGCTTACAGTGCTCTTGCGGTGCTCTTACGGTGCTCTTAAGATGCGAGTACGTACAACGTACCTGTGCGATTTGCGTAATTGCTTTTAAAAGTAATAATTGTTTATTAAAAGTTTAAAAAACTATTTTCATGATTGTCCTAAATACTGTCTTCCCTTAATATGTACATTAAATACATAAATATATGTTTTTGAACAATTAGAAACTTTCGCGCCGTACGCTTACGGTGTGCCGCACATGACGTCATGCAGAAGCGTTAATTTGACGCGCAAGGTCAAAGCGTATCTGTAACGAGTGCGCGGCTACATGCTGAGGACCATTTGCTGTACAAAGGGGCCCATTAGGATGTCGGGCGGTGGTACCACTGAGGTGGTGGCAGGCCGGGTAAACAGCTTTTTCCACCCGCAAGCAGCGGTACTAACGTCCGCCACATTAGGATATCAAGTTATGGAGAACAAGGGTACCCCATTAGTAAAACCTGGGGTGAAAGTATTGTTAAAGAAAAACAATGGTTTTGGGTGGCCTAAGAAGGTCCTAGTAGAGTAAGGTATAATTTTGGTAAATGAATTAATCTTGGGAGACAGTATTGTAAGGTAAGGTAACAAACATATAAAAAACTTTATTTATGCTTTCACAATTATGTTTTTCGTTTTTCAGGTGCTCACACATGTGACAAGGTGCTTATAGTGACTGAGTGAAATATTGTTAAAAAACTATACACAAGGTGTCACAAACAAGGGTATTCCCCAAAAAATATATACAGTAGGGTAGGGGAGTTTCCTTGCATGGGTCGATGGCGTTTCGATCTAAATGATTTTAGATCATCATCAGGACGTGAGCTTTCTTTGCACAAGGTGGAAGAATTATTTTCCTGACGTCAGATGCCGTAGCAGCGAGGCAGAGGTAGTTGAGCCGCGGACCGCGGAGATTTATTCCCGCCGGAACGTTGTACATCAACCATTACCGGAAAAATAACCTTCTCCTATTCAGTATACCTACCTCTGCAAACTAGTAAATGGACCATCATTGACTATGATGAACCTTTTGAGCTAGAGCTACCTTTCAAGAATAAATAATTAAATTCTTGACAAGAATACGTTGATTGGACCAAGCCACCACAGTTTAAGCAATTTGCTCGCCGAGTCAGGAAAATAATTCTACCACCTCGTGCAAAGAAAGCTCACGTCCTGATGATGATCTAAAATCATTTCGATCGAAACGCCGTCGACCCATGCAAGGAAACTCCCCTACCCTACTGTATATATTTTTTGGGGAATACCCTTGTTTGTGACACCTTGTATATAGTTTTTTAACAATATTTCACTCAGTCACTATAAGCACCTTGTCACATGTGTGAGCACCTGAAAAACGAAAAACATAATTGTGAAAGCATAAATAAAGTTTTTTTTATGTTTGTTACCTTACCTTACAATACTGTCTCCCAAGATTAATTCATTTACCAAAATTATACCTTACTCTACTAGGACCTTCTTAGGCCACCCAAAACCATTGTTTTTCTTTAACAACATTAGGATATCAAAGCATAGGTCATTTCCTGTCCGCCGCAGAGTGCCGCGCACCGCCATCAAGTGCGCCCGCAACCGCGGCGGTGTGAGCCAATCGAGACTCTCCGCCATGCGGAATGACGTCCGCCCGCTCAACAAATTAGGATGGGCCAAACAAGCTGACGCACCGCAGCGGAGACACCGTCCTACCTGAGCAGGCGGAAACTCAACAGCGGAGCAAGATAGCCGAGACCTGGTCATGAACGCCATGGACCCAGCCCTCCATATGCATCCTATGATGTACCTCCTACAACACTACCTTCAGATGGTCCGCCGCGGACACCGCCGCAGGTACGCAACTACACAAATACAACACACAACACACAGGACGACACAGGGTCCAATCACCACACAGACACACTGCTGGGGGTCAAAACACATCCACAAGGGCACCCACACATGACCCACCTGACAACAAGGCACCCCTCAGTATCCGGAACACACATCGACCGCCAACCAGCAGCAACGTCCCGGTCCCGGTCACTTCACTGCCGCGGTCAACACATGCGCACTATGCAGAAGGCAGGGCCACTCCAAGGCATGGGCAGGGCACAAACACCACAGGCCACATCACCCCAAACCACACTGCAGCACACCCCATCAAGTCACAGGCCAGGTGCCCATCCACACAACCAGGGAGAGAGCCACTGCAGTAGTGGCTGACAAGGAACAAACGCAAAAACCACAGTTGATGGACAGAATGCAGAACAATGTCATGCATTCACCCCAGTACAGAGATCTGGGTCTAAATCCATCGTTTTTTTGCACTCCACACCACTCCAGTTTAGACATGGCCATATGCAAATCAGTCTGACCCTGTGCCTCATGGGAACAGTCCAGCCCGAACTGCCAAGCCAGGCCTTCCCTGGACCGAAAACAAGCTTCCGAGGACCGGTTTCTGGCATTCCAGCTGTCTTCAGCCTGGCTTGCTTGAATCCAGTGGTGTGGAGAGCATGGGACTCACGTCTGAGCATACCCATCCCACTCAGTTAGGTCTAGACTATTCCCATGAGACACAGGGTCAAGACTGATTTGCATATGGCCATGTCTGAACTCGGGTGGCTTGGTGAGCAAAATAACAATGGATTAAACCCAGATCTGTGACTGGGGGTGAATGTTTTGCCATTGTGCAACATTCCGTCCATCATCTTGTGTGTTTTGCTGTTCACCCTATGTGGGAAGGGTATGCCCAGACAAAGGGTCCCGTGCTCACTACACCACTGGAGTCAAGCTATCCTGGCTGAAGACGGCTGATAGCCAGAAACCTGTCCTAGGATGCTTGATTCCGGTCCAGGGAAGACATGGCTTGGCAATTCGGTCTGGACTGTTCCCATGAGGCACAGGGTCAAGACTGATTTGCATATGGCCATGTTTGAACTCGGGTGGCTTGGTGAGCAAAATAACGATGGATTAAACCCAGATCTGTGACTGGGGGTGAATGTTTTGCCATTGTGCAACATT
The DNA here is from genome assembly GCF_964263255.1 of Lissotriton vulgaris. Classification (NCBI taxonomy): domain Eukaryota; kingdom Metazoa; phylum Chordata; class Amphibia; order Caudata; family Salamandridae; genus Lissotriton; species Lissotriton vulgaris. The sequence goes on from NW_028245974.1 coordinate 68,919, forward strand.
CCGTCCATCATCTTGTGTGTTTTGCTGACAAGGAACAAACAACACCAGTGCCACACACACTGAAGGCCCACAATCCTTGCCAGCACATACACACACAAACAAAAACACACCCTGGATGTAGCCACAAACACAACACACACACAGGGATGCCTCAACAGATGCCTGCACAAGAACAAGACATAAACACCACAGGAACACATATTGAACCCCAAGAGAAACAGACATACCCGTCAGCCAAACTGTTGAAAGGCAATGGGAGCACAGCCACAACAGAAGTTCACAACATCATCACTCAGGAACAAAACACACACACCATAACACATATCACACAAGAAGTGCATCAGGACGAACCCACACTGCCACATCAAACCAACCACAGATGCACATCAAACACTAATCAACAAACACCACAGGCCATCAGGGGTTGCACATCAGGCAATGCCAAGACCACATACACTCAGCACTGCATGCACAACAAGCAGTGTGTGCATAACAAGCACAACAGCTACACACAGACATGATTGACACAACCTCATCACACACACCACAAACCAGCAAAGCACAGATACAGCAGCATACCCAGGAAGTGAAGCAATACCACAGCCAACACACACACATCCAACACAACAACCACACATGCACCAATCTGGGATACAAGAGCCAAGCCATCTCCACCACAGCACTGGGCAGCACACACAGCTGAAGTGCACATTACCACCACAGAATGACCAATAGCTTAAGGACAGCACACATACAGCATTGGGGAAATGTCCAGAGGGGAACTACACTCATGGCCCAAGAACTGCACCATAAAGCACAAGCTCACTAGTGAAGTGATGGGGAGGCACACACACATGCAAACCAAGGGGACAGCTGACATCAAAGTGAAATACCCTGCATGTCAGTAGCAGATGTGTAAGGGGTGTACCACACACAAATAGAGGGAGGGAAGACCCACAATGGCCAGGCACAAGTGGCACACATAGGGGATGGATGAACAACAAACATACCATGCCATACAGGAGTAGAAAACCCACCATGTGCCTGCAATGCATGACAAACACAAACACAATGCTAGTGTGGAGCAGCAGGGCCACACAGTCTACACAAACACACCCAAGACACATAGAGGATCAAACAAACACAACACTGATGTGCAACTCACACACGTTGCACACTTCTAACTTACCAATACAACAAGGAGGAGTCACACACAACAGCATGGAGATACCAACACACAGCACAGTGCACAACAAACAGCTCACACAAGTGCATACTATCTCATACACAGGGCAAGACAAAACAAACAGCAGGCACACAAATCCTGGGTGACACGTGTGTCTCACAATCCAAGGGCACACACATCCACTACAAACTTAGACCCTTCACACTACACACCTCTGCTACACCCAAGACTACGCATCTCATATAGGCCATGGTACCAGGACTAAGGGCCAACACAAGATGACCATACACATACACGGCTGGGCACACATAACGGAATCTACACACAAACCTCATTACATATCCCAGCCTGCTTCAAAACCTTTGCACAACATCACACCCTGTGCTGGCAGTGTCCCCCAACCTTCCATGTGAACAGTGTAGCCAACAATAGCAAATCACCAAGAAGAAAACTGCATGGCATGTAAAATAGCCATCACAGATTACACTGTTATCAGGTTCAGATTGGACAGAAGACCCTGTCATCCTTGTCTACAAATCTGATGTGTGCAAAGAGCTTTGCAATGTTGAAGCGATACATACAGCATGTGGCACAGCCAATCTAATGCAAACACAAAAAGAACTTTAATCAGCAAGGACACTGACAAAACACACAACATGAGTAACTGTATTTATTCACATATTGCACAGCTGTAGCAGTAGAACAATAGTAGACAACAGCAAGGCACAAAATGATGATCACATGCAAGATACCATGCACAGGTTAAATACAAACTTGAAGGCCAGTGTCCATAGCACAAGTGGAGAGCCCAACACAGCAGAGCAACAGGGCCAGTGTCCATAGCACAAGGGGAGAGCCCAACGCAGCAGAGCAACAGGGCCAGTGTCCATGGCACAGGTGAGACAGCAAGTACATGAGAGGCTGCACAGGGGAGAGTACAGCACAGCAGAGCAACAGGGCCAGTGTCCATAGCACAAGGGGAGAGCCCAGCGCAGCAGAGCAACAGGACCAGTGTCCGTGGCACAGGTGAGACAGCAAGTACATGAGAGGCTGCACAGGGGAGAGTACAGCACAGCAGAGGAACAGGGCCAGTGTCCATATCACAAGGGGAGAGCCCAACACAGCAGAGCAACATGGCCAATGTCTGTGTCACAAGTGAGACAGCAAAGACATGAGAGGCTGCACAGGGGAGAGTACAGCACAGCAGAGCAACAGGGCCAGTGTCCATGGCACAGGTGAATTTAGCAAGTACATGAGAGGCTGCACAGGGGAGAGTACAGCACAGCAGAGCAACAGGGCCAGTTTTCATAGCACAAGGGGAGAGCCCAACACAGCAGAGCAACAGGGCCAGTGTCCATGGCACAGGTGAGACAGCAAGTACATGAGAGGCTGCACAGGGGAGAGTACAGCACAGCAAAGCAACAGGACCAGTGTCCATGGCACAGGTGAGACAGCAAGTACATGAGGGGCTGCACAGGGGAGAATACAGCACAGCAGAGCAACAGGGCCAGTGTCCAGAGCACAGGGGGAGAGCCCAACACAGCAGAGCAACAGGGCTAGTGTCCATGGCACAGGTGAGACAGCAAGTACATGGGAGGCTGCACAGGGGAGAGTACAGCACAGCAGAGCAACAGGGCCAGTGTCCATAGCACAAGGGGAGAGCCCAACACAGCAGAGCAACAGGGACAGTGACTGTGGCATAGGTGAGACAGCAAGTACATGAGAGGCTGCACAGGGAAGAGTACAGCACAGCAGAGAAACAGGGCCAGTGTCATGGAACAGGTGAGTCAGCAAGTACATGAGAGGCTGCATAGGGGAGAGTACAGCACAGAAGAGCAACAGGGCCAGTGTCCATTGCACAAGGGGAGAGCCCAACACAGCAGAGCAACAGGACCAGCAACACACCCAGGTTGTAAACAATGGACAGGAGTAGCACACTTGTATGAGGCACAGGCGTATGAGGGGGATGTCAACTCACTCCTGGCTGTCATGCGGACTTGGACCTGGCTGTGTGTCGGGGACAGCAGGCCCACTTGACTGAGGTGACAGAGCCCGAGGTGATGTGGGGCTAACAGTGGCATGGCAAGCTGGAGGGCTGTGTGGACCAGGTGGCATAGTGGCAGGTGGAGGTGGAGTCATGCAGACCTGTGACACAGTGTGGGTGGGAGAGGTTTGAGTGGTGCCCTTCCACTTCTTGGGAATATGAAATGGCTTCCCAGTCTTGGGGTTGAAGGGAAGTGGTGATGACAAAACAGGCACACACACCAACTGTCCCACATCAGGTGCAGACCCTGGCACTACCTCTTGTGATTTGCTCGATCCTGTGGAACGCTTGGTCTGGCTACGCCTCTGGACCACCTTACCCTCTTTGCAAGGTGTACCCCCTACAGTGCCCTCTTTCCCCTTTTTGCCAGGGGTGGTCTCTACATTGCCCTCCTTTCCCTTTTTGCTAGGTGTGGTCTCTACAGTACCCTCCTTTCCCTTTTTCCCAGGGGTGTCTATACAGTGACCTCATTTCTGTGTTTTTCCCAGGGGTGGTCTCTACTGTGCCCTCATTTCCCTTTTTCCCAGGGGTGGCCTCTACAGTGCCCTCCTCTACCTGCTTCAAAGGACTTGAAATTGGGGTTGATGTGGTGGGTGGATGTGTCCCTGTGCTCTTCCTAGGTGTACCCCTGATATGCCACACCTCCTCAGTGGGCACAGACACTGCATGGGTAGATCTGTGTGTTTTTCCAGTGACTGGAGAGTGTTTTGCTGGTGATGCCTCTGCGGCATCTGAGCCTGATGTGTGCCTCATTGCTCTTTTGGCCTTGCTTTTCCCTGACTGGCTCTTGTCTGTGCATTCTGGGCTGGCCCTGCTCTTCAGTGGGGATGGTGTCTGTGGGAGGGGGTGCTTGGGTGCTTGGGTTGTGTCTGTTGTGTGCTCCTTGTGCTGTATCATTTTGGTGACGCCTGCGAACCGTGGTCACTATCATCTGATGTGGCCACTGACTGGGGGTGGACAAAGGCACCTGAGCTGCAATGGGAGCATGTGCCTGTTGAAGGGCAGACGTCACTGTGGCGACAACGCCTGGACTGCACGGTGTAGCCCACCCATGTCAGAGTGTATGCCCTCTATATATGAAACCACCTGGCCGAATTTCTTGTCATGTTCACTGAAGGCATTGAGCAGTGCGGTCTGGCCCACACAAAGCTGGCGCAGGAGCTCTACACACTCTGCACTGAGAGCAGCAGGAGGAACAGGTGCAGGGGCAGCGGTGCCAGGTGTGAATGTGACTCGTCCCCTATTAGTGACATGGCAGCACCAGAGGAAGTGGATGGGAGGCTGGGCACTGGGCGCTGGGTGGTAGATGATGATGCAGACTCCACATCCCCTGTGCCTGCCAACATGGATGCATCCCTGCTGGCATCAGATGATGTGCTACTCTGTGTCTCAGTCACAGATTCCTCCTGCATACTTCTGTCCCTCTCAGATGCGCTGGTGGGCTCTGTGTCAGTGGCCTCCGGTGCAGCTGTAGTGCCACTCTCGCCACCACTGGATTCTGACTCATGTTCCTCCGTGGTCTCCTGCGAATATGCATGAGAGAGAGATACAGGGTTGTGTAAGTGTCATCATCTGGTCACACGAATTCAAATCAATTCACTATAGGAGAGGCCAAAATCTACATAGTAACCACCACACCCTGCAATTACTGTGCAGCAACACACAACATAGACCACAACAGTGCCTGTAACGCAGAATATATGCCTTGAGTGAGCCATGTTGATGCCACACAGCACTACCCCATGCCCGTAGATAGAGTGCACCACACACACAACTTGCCCTGCCCTCACCTATGGACTTGATATGGGTACAACACTTATTTGCACTGACAGACCTACAGGGAACCGGAGGGGACAACACACACACCTATAATGACATTACAGTCCACAATGCCAAGAAGGCCATAGCAAGCACCATGTGGTAATCTGGGGCACATTGTTTACAGATGTGTGGGCCTCAACGAGGATGGTGCATGCAAAGTAGGAGTTAATGAAGTCACACTCAGAAAGTGGACACTGCTGTTCACCCCATACTAGATTCCCCACACTATCCCAATGATGAATGACCACGTGGAGCCTAACACATCTGGCAATGCGAAAGTACAGCAGGGAGGATCAGCTCATTAGGGCCAGGGTGCCCCAATGCCTCATACAAGCACACATCCCAGCAGCCACTCACATGACACAGCACAGCACAGCACAGCACAGCAACGCACGTACATCACATGGGTCACCGCTGCCACAGGCACAGTACACATGCATCCACTTCCAGCAAAAGGCCCCCTCCCCAGATACTCACCACCCCTGCCTCGTTGGCGATGCTCCTTCAGACGTGCTGACAGATCTGGATGAATCACTGCCAGGAGGCGGCCCATCAGTGGAGTCATGCTGCGCCGTGCCAAACGCCCTGTGCGTGATAGCATCCCCAAGGTCATCTCTGCCACTTGCTTTGCCAGCCAGCTGATGCCGTCCCACTTCTTGTGACAGTGGGTGCATCGTCTGTTCGATACCCCCAGGGCTCACACATTTGCTGCAATGGCCCTCCACACGGCCTTAGGCTGGTGTACCTTGAGCTGCAGGTATGAGAGAAAAGAAGGGTACATGACCAGTTACACAGTGTCAGGTACCAAAATCTATCAGTACAGTATCAAGACACAGACTCAGGACCAATTGTAACCTCCCCCGCCCAAAACTGGGGCACCCCTCACAAGGGCACTCTGCATGGCCCAAACAGATGTGATTGCATGCACACATTGGGGCGTTGAGGGTCCATGACAATCTCACAAATGCAGGATGCATCAGCACAATATGCATCGACAGAAGTGTGTAAGTGTGCAATTATACAGGACATAGATGGGCCATATCTACTATTCACTGTAAAGGAACTGGAGCAAGGAGCATGTTAGTCTGGTGATGTTTTTCGTTTGGGTGGGCAGGCACTGGACCTACTCCCTGGGTCACACTGAGTCAGACAACAGGGGCACTCTGAAATTTTCACACAATCAATTACTTACCTGGCACCTACATGGCTAACATCCGGTGGTTCTGTATGGCTGACAATGTAACACACCCCACTCACACATACAAGTAGAGGCATGGAAAAGAGTGGGTTTGGGACACACACACTACCTCGCCCTGGAGACAGCTTGTCTGCCAGTGTTTGACACAACCCCGCACCCCCAGGCATATTCTGCAGCTGCACAACTACAGGTCTGACAACCCCCTGCCCTACAGCTACCTTTATGGTGACTTACCACTACATTGGGACCACCAAATAGCCTGGGGTACTGTGCCAGCACCTCGTCCACAAGGACCTCCAGCTCCTCACTTGTGAATGGACTGGCACGGATCTTCTCTGTCCTTGCCATCCCTGTGGACATGGAACACCTGTGGTGGAAGTGAGTGGTGAGGGGTCCCAGGCAGCAGGCTCTTGAGGCAGCAGCAGAAGAGGGTCCCAGGCAGCAGGCTCTTGAGGCAGCAGCAGGGAGGGTCCCAAGCAGCAGGCTCTGTGAGCAGTAGAAATGTGAGGCACACTCCCACAGATTTAGAGCTACCTGGGTTCGTTTGTAAGCTGAAAAGCTGCTACAATTGGTTGTCCAGGTCTGCCTCTTTCAAAAGCATCCAATGATCGCCTCTGCGGTGGCGGTGCACACCTTCCACAATTTTCAAATCTGCATCATGCCACCGCGATCATCGCAGCCATTGGCTGTAGACAATGCTCCATGGCGGTGATGCACCTCCGGGGTCAGGCGGTAGCTACCGCCATTTGGGTGGCGGATCATGCCCACAGCCATCTACACATGTCTCCTTGCCAATGGCTACCGCACTTGTGAAGGGGTGGTGCTGGTGTCGCACCGCCGGAGCCAGGCGGTAGCTACCGCCATTTTATTGACATTTACTGGCTATGTACATCGTGAACACTGCATCAGTACACAGCAGCAACATGGTGAAGGGCACATCCCTGTACACACAATGCCATTCTTCCATATCATCCACATGTGGACGCACGTTCTGTGTGACGCACTTTGGTCTGTGATCCCTGCCATGTCACTTATGCATTTGATGGTTGATGATGCTTGACACTCTTGAGCTGGTGTCAATGATGTTGAAGTAATCAATGTGTTGTGGGTCAGTGCTGAGCTTGTCAAGGCTTGTCTCACTGTATGGTATCGTACCAGACTGGTGCTTTCACATCAGCTCATGCACACAACTGAAATTTTGCCGTCTACTGTGATCTTTGTGTTGTGGATGTGTGCAGAGTTTACATGGTGCAGCAGATGGGTGTGATACAGTCATGATCATTTTAGACACATTGGCAGATGTTACAGCACCAGGTGTGCACATGTGAAATGTGTGGTTCAGTATGTGTGCATTCACATTGGCCTATGTGTTGTTTACGGCACTTGTGTGTTGTTAGTGGAGAGGTGGGCCCTCTGTGTGTCTCAACTGGCCACCCATGTAACCTGGTGTGCCATGCATCTCTCAGGGCAGTCTTTGTTTTGCCAAGACATTGTTGATGGTGAGTGCTGTGGCCATCTCATGATGGTTGTCACTGACATTTGCACATTTAAATCTCAATTAGGAGGCGGCCAAATCTCCTACATCACCTGGCAGTGCTGGAGGACATGGAGAATGTTGCAATCATTCGGAAATTCCGCCTCGACAGACCAACACTGAAGACCCTGTGTGATCTTTTGGAGCCCCACCTGCAGCCTCGCCGCCACTATCCAACAGCATTCCCACCCACATACAAGGTGATGGCAGCCCTCCACTTTTTTGCAACTGGTTCCTTCCAGGAGACCGTGGCCAGCACTGGAGGGATGTCGCAGCCCATGTTCAGCCAGGTTCTAAGGGATGTTCTTGCAGCCATGATGCTATATAAGAATCGCTACATTCATTTCCCTAGGGGAGCAGAATTTGCCGGTGTGAAGGGTGACTTCTATCCCCTTGGGCGCATCCCCCATGTTATTGGTGACATCGATTGCACCCATGTAGGTCTGTTGCCACCACAGGCAACTGAGCACATTTGTTCGAAATCATAAACATTATCATTCTATCAATGTGCAGGTGGTGTGCCTTGCGGACATGGCTATTTCCTATGTGTGTGCAAGATTTCCTGGCTCTGCATATGATTCTTACATCATGAGGAACAGCATGGTGCCACGGATGATGGAAAATCTGCAACCCGAGCGTGCTTGGATTGGGGGTGAGTATGCCTACTGATATGGCGTGCTGTGTGTTACCTGCTGCACTCTGGCTATGCAACATTGCAATGGGTGTTTGTGATTCACAGGTGAATTGGCATATCTCAGTCGGCCATGACTGTTGAGCCCGCTAAGGAATCTCAGGTTCCTGGGTGAGGTCCGGTACAATGAGGCCCATGGCAGGACCTGACGTGTAATCAAGCGGACTTTTGGGGTCCTGAAGTCAAGATTCCGCTGCCTTCACAGGACAGGAGGTGCACTGGCATACTCGCCAGGGAAGGTCTGTAAGATCGTTGTGGCATGCTGTATGCTGCACAACCTGGCCATCCACAAGGGGATCCCGCTGCTCATGGACGATGGTGAGGAACCAAGGCCACCGCCTGCTCAAGGACCTGAGTCCAGTGATGAGGACAGTGGAGAGGAGGAAGGAGTTGACCTGCGCCAACAGCTCATCGACCGCTACTGCACTTGAAGGTGGGTGACGAGGTACGACTTGTACATTGTCTAGTTTGGTTGCAGTTGTTGTGAAGGGCTATGCGTGGATGTAACAGACAGGCATATGTGGAATGACCTGTATGCGAAAATGTGTCAGTGACATTTCACATGTGACCATATGCCGGACTCTGTTGACACTCGCTGCACATTGTGTTGTCTGCCTGTACAGTTATGTTGATGTTTGGTGTTGTGTTATGTCTGTGATAGTACACTGACGCCAGTGACTGTTGTTCTGTTGTGTTTCCCTAGGTGCTACAGAGTCATCCTGGCCTACATAATGTACATCTTTTGTATACATCATGGACATTTTGGAGACAGGCAAAATAGCACTAAAGACAAGACTGCACAAATGGTAGTGTGTAAGGTGTTTTATTTACAAAGTTGACGTGGGCATTTTCACATGTAGGTGGTGATGGAGCAGTGAGTTGACAGTCATGGTACATGAGATGCAAGAGTAGAGACCACATGGATGTGGTGACCCAGTCCAACAGACATGTGCCATTCACAAGGCAGTGCAGGGAAGGACAGTCCAAAGAGTCAATGCAGTGGGGAAGAGGGTGCCATTAGGGCTGGCTCCGTGACTGGCGTGTGGCTGGTGCTTTGCCTCCAGAGACTCCCAGGCTCTTCTTTGGATGCCCCCTTGATCTCTTAGGGGGGCTGCTGCTTGGCCAGCGGTGTCTGAGGACTCACCTCCTCTCTGTTGCCGCAGAGGAGGATGGTGCACTGTCATCCTGTGGCACAACAGAGGGGGGCGGAGGTGTTGTTTGGGACGTTGGCCTGTCCCTCAGTAACGCCACTTGCTGGCCCATTAGGTCCACCATCTCGGCTAGGTGTTTGTCGATGGACATGGACCTCCCCAGCAGGATGAGCTCCCGTAATAGTTCATCAGACCGGCCACTTTGTCCCTGGACCTGTTGGTATGCCTCCACCACTCTGGTGAAGTGATCCAGGGATTATGTCCACTCTTCCTGAGGTCTGGTGGTGACCCTGGCCCTCCCACCTGCCCTGCTGCCATGGACCTGTTGCCTCGCCACTCTGGGTACACGCACACTCTCCCTGCCCTCCACAGTTGTTGGTGTGGCCTGGTCATCCCCTGGGACAGGGAGGGTGCTGCAGGTGTTACTGGTGGTGATGATGGTGGTGGTGGCAGCAGTGGAGGCAGAGGACGTGACTGCAGGGGTCTGCTGTGCTGTTGTTGTTGCAGCAGACATGGTGGTGGGGAGGATGGGGTCTTGGGACCTCTGGGTCTGTGGCACACCAGATGGGCCGGCATAGAGCTCATCCAAACTGTCCTGGGAGTCAGCATCCGAGAGTCCATGTACCGGGGGTGGAGACTGGCTCTGCTGGTCGATGTTGTGGTCCTCAGCAGTGAGTTCTTCATCACCTGTGGATTAGATGGGTAATGGTCAGTGTTGGACACTGTGCAAGTATTGTGTCAATTGCATGTCATCAACTGTCTGTACACTACACAATTGTGAAGTCAACACTAGTATTATTCATTGCAACACTGTGTAATATCATGGTGCAGAGCAACATCATTTACTCATACATGTCAGGTGTCAATGCATTGCATGCAATTGTTGCTGTATGTAGGAATGCAGGTCCCACACACACACATCAGGAAGAGTGAAGTTGGCTACCTACCTGTTAGCTGAGGGAGAACAGTGCGATCGCTGACACATGCTCCTGGGTGGGTGAGGCCTCCATGCTGCTGGAGTGTGGGACAGGGGACATGCTGGGAGTAGTGATACAGGCCTCCCTCCCCCAAACAGGCCTCAAAGTGAAGATGGCTGGCTACCTGTTAGGTGAGGGTCAACAGTGCAATGGTGTTTTGGTTGTGAAAAGAAGTACTTATCAGTGTGTTGTTAGACATTTGTTTGTACTTACCAGCCTCTGTTCCCTCGGGTGCTCCTGTGAGACTCTCAGGATGCAGTATGGCAAGCACCTTCTCCTCCCATGGTGTGAATGTTTTCGGTGGGATGGGAGGGCCACAGCCAGTCATGTTCGCCAGCTCCCAGTTCTTGCTCCTCTTCTCCTTGACAACCCTCTTGAGATCATGCCACCGCTTCATGATCTCCTTCTTGGATCTTGGGGTGGTGCCTACTGCAATGACCCTTTGTACTATCCTTTCCCACATTTGTGTCCTTGTGGCTAATGGTGTCTGTTGGACCAGGCTACCAAACAGTTGTGGCTCTACTCTGACAATCTTATTGACCATGAATGTCAACTCACTCTCTGTGAATTTGGGCATCTTCTGTGAGGTCATGGTGTGTGGTGGTTGAAGTGTTTGTGGGTGCAGGTGTGTGGGTGGCGGGTGTGGTTTTGGTGTGTGAGGTGTGTTGTGTGCTGGGGGATTGTTTGTGCTGGTGTGATGGTGGTAGTGATGGGGGTGGTGGTTGTTTGTGTGTGCTGTGCTCTTTTGCCTCTCCTGTCAGATGTGGTGTATGGCCTTCTCTTTTGGAGTGTTGCAAAGGAATGTGGTCAGTAAAGGGGCCGGTTTTATACTCAGCTATGTGGGTGTGTCCAAGTGGAATTTGGCTGTCAGGTGTGTTGTGGGAGTTATCCTGTGCTTTTTTGGGGGGTTTTGTATTTATTTATTGTATTTGTATTTTTTTAATTTATTTGGGGGGCATGGCTACTTTGATTTGTGCAATGTTTGACATGACTGCGGTGTTTTTGCATTGTCTGCCATTTATTTATTGTACCTTCCGCAGCGGTGGCTATGCTGCAGCTCTTCCGCTATCTCTCCCATTCACTTCTGTGTGCGACCGCAGCGGTTGGAAACAGCGATTCCGACCGCAGGACCATCTGGGATATCGTAATTTCCCGTGCAGTGTATCCGCTATCTTTGCGGCGGGTTTTTGCTTTCCCGCTGCTTTTCCGACCGCCTTGGTAGGTTTTTTTGCAGTCACTGCCCGCGTCGGGCGGTTTTGGTAGTCCCGCTAGCACCGCGGTCAGTCTTTTGTGGCGGTTGATCCTAATTTAAACAGCGGTTTTTCCGCGGTCCTGGCAGGCGGTTGTTTACCGCCTCCATGGCGGTCAGGGTGATTTTACACCCGCTATCCAAATGGGGCCCTATGTGTGGTACGAAAACTGTATGCGTACGGTGCGATTACCCCCAAAAATATGAAAAAGGAATTATACAGAATTTAATTGTAAAAAATTGTGGAAAAAAATGAATTTGAAAAAAAAAAGTGGAATTTAGATTTGTTATTATTTTACATTAAGAATATGAAATATAATAAAAAAAATAAAATAAATCTAAATATTTATAATAAAAATGTAAAAAATTTGTATAAAAAGAAAGAAATATAATAATTTAGGGCCAGATGTAGGTAAGTAACATTTACCGAATCTTAATTACCGAAAATTACCGAATTTTACCGATTCGGTAATTGAGATTCGGTAAATGTGAGGGGTTGGTATGTAGGGAATCCAGATGTTCCCTTTTACCGAATCGGTAAAATTCGGTATTTACCGATTCGGTAAATACCGAATCGGTAAAGCCTATTGATTCCTATGGGCTTCAAAGCCCATAGAAATCAATAGGCTTTACCGATTCGGTATTTATAGAATCGGTAAATACCGAATTTCACAAGGGTGCAGGGGGTGTCACTTTGACACCCCCTGGCACCCCCTAAACAGGATTGGGTGCCATGTGGCAGGCATACAAGCCCTAGGGGCAGGTCTGCCTGTCATATGGCACAGGTGTGCATGCACACATGTGCATGCACACCAGAATCGGTATTTTACCATCAAATAGTATTTGATGGTAAAATACCGATTCTGTAATGCTTGTGGGACTCTGAAGAGTCCCACCTACATATCAATTTTACCGAATCGGAAAAAATACCGATTCGGTATTTTACAGAATCGGTAAATTTACCGATCGGTAAATTTACAGATTCTGTAAAATACAGGGCCCTACATCTCAAATTGCATTTACCGGTCGGTAAATGCCTACCTACATCTGGCCCTTAGACATTTAAAAATGATCATTTACAAAACCTTTGAAATTCAATGAAAAAACCATAGGTTTTAGCCTCGTTATAGTTAGGGATTAGCATTTAAAAAACCTTAGAAATTCAGTGAAAAAACCATAAGTTTCACACATGTTATAGTTAGGAATTAGCAATTAAAAAACTTTTGAAATTCACTGAAAAAACCATAGGTTTCAGACACGTTATAGTTAGGAATTAGCATTAAAAAAACCTTGGAAATTCACTGAAAAAAACATTGGTTTCACACATGTTATAGTTAGCTGGGCATTTCACCCATACAAAACCTTTGAAATTCCCCCGTTATAGTTAGTTCAGTTAACCATTACTTGCGCGCCCGCAATGCAGTGCTGATGATGTCACATATTACATTACTCATGACATGGTCAGTGACATCACTCATGACATCACTGATGACCTCTCAAATGATGTCACTGATGACATCACTGATGACATTATCCTTGTGAAAGAGTGGCAGACCCCCTCTCACCCCAATATAACCTTTGATACACACATTCATAAATAGAAACTATAATTTTTTAAATGGAGATACGACTACCAGTTAACCTATTAGGTAATTCCTACATTTTACATACATTCACCAACAGTTCTATATAGTCATTCATACATGTACTCTCTCATCATATGTACTCATACACCTATACATCTTGTTACACACCGATACTCACCCAAAGAGTTACTCACACACACTCACACAAGGAAATAAACTAAGCATGGGCTGAAAATTTTCCGCAATTTCGCGATCTGCGAATCTCGATAATCGCGGTAAGATCCGCGAATCAGCAGGGACGAATTTTCAGCCAAGCACTTACAGAGTTACAGCAGCATGTGCAAAAGTTGAAGCTAATTTTTTGTAACCTTTTAGAAAAGGGTTACAAAGAAATTAAATTAACTTCAACTTGGGCACTTGCTGCTGTAAGCCTGTAAGTGCTTCCTGGTGCCTCGTTGCCTACTTGCAACTATTCTCTGACCCTGTTCTGACCCTTGAAGCAGGGTCAGAGAATAGTTACAAGTAGGCAATGAGGCACCTGTCACGAAAATTAAACCTCAACAGGAAGCACTGACAGATATAAAAACAAGCATTTGCAATGCAATAGGTCTCGCATTAGGAAAGTTTGAGCTATTGGTCTTGTAAATGCCAATTTTTTTTATTTATGTGTTGGTTTTGAAAATAGCTAAATTAATAGCTTTGTCATTTACAATGCCAATAGTTATAACTTTCGCAAACGTGACACCTATAGCATTTGTAATGCAACATGTTTTGTATTTACGTGACTTAGCTATATTGATATTACAAATTACAATGGCTTTTAATTTTTTTAAATAATTAATACTTAAATAAAAGTGATTATAATTTATAATGGCAAAAGCTTAAACTTTTGTAAATAACTTTTGTGAAGATTATGTTCAGTGTATTTTATTGCGACGAAAATCCAAGAACAGAAGTGAAATATTAACATATTTTTGTGACATATGTAATAAAGTTTGAAACATTGAGAGAACATATTTAAACCAGTTGTTTGAATGGTTGTGCAGATTGATGCTGGGGTGGCGCTGAGTGGTGCTGTGGTGGTGCTGAGTGGTGCTGTGGTGATGCTAAGTGGTGCTGTGGTGGTGCTGAGTGATACTGGGATGGTACTGAGTGATGCTGGGGTGGTGCTGAGTGATGCTGTGGTGGTGCTGAGTGATGCTATTGTGGTGCTGAGTGATGCTGTGGTGATGCTGAGTGGTGCTGTGGTGGTGCTGAGTGATAATGTGGTGCTGCTGAGTGATGCTGTGGTGGTGCTGAGTGATGATGTGGTGGCGCTGAGTGGTGCTGTGGTGGTGCTGATTGGTGCTGTGGTGGCGCTGAGTGGTGCTGTGGTGATGCTGAGGGGTGCTGTGGTGGTGCTGAGTGATAATGTGGTGGCGCTGAGGGATGCTGTGGTGGCGCTGAGTGATGCTGTGGTGGTGCTGAGTGGTGCTGTGGTGGTGCTGAGTGATAATGTGGCGGTGATGAGTGATGCTGGGGTAGAGCTGAGTGATGATGTGGTGATGCAGAGGGCAGAAAGGTACAAAAAGCAGTCTAAAAAAGGGCAGAAGGGCAGAAAAACAAGGGGAAAACGAGTCTAACAGAGGGCAGAAGGGCACAAAAAATGAGTTAAACGGGGCAGAAAGGCACAAAAAGAGTCTAACAGAGGGCAGAAGGGCACAAAAACAAGGGAATGACAAAGGGCAGAAGGGCACGAAAAATGAGTCTAACAGGGGGCAGAAGGGCAGAAAAACAAGGGAAAAAACGAGTCTAACAGAGGGCAGAAGGGCACAAAAACAAGGGGAAAACGAGTCTAACAGAGAGCAGAAGAGCAAAAAAACCAAGTCTAACAGGCGGCAGAATGAATACCGCCCTGCATGTTTGTCCACGAAGATGCCACCTTTTTGTGCAATACCTCTACTCAACTGGAGTACTTTCTACTGTCTAATCAGTAAGTGCTCCCTCGTTGGCTAACTGTATAGGGGCAGATTTACAATAACTGGCGCATCCCCAGGGATGCGCCAGTTTTTGTGCGCCGCAGCTCCGCCACCCATGGTGCGCCGTATTTACAATGCGGCGCACCATGTGGCAAAAACGGCACAGATGCGTCACGCATCTGTGCCATAAAAGCAGCGCATTGCTGGAGCTGCGTCGCGCTTGCGACGCAGCTCCAGCAATGCTCTGGGGGGCCCTATCTCCCCAATGCTGCATCAAGCCTTGCACCTGCTTCAAGCAGGCACAGGGTTTTGACGCAGCATTGGCCTAAAAGTGACTGAGTGAAATCTTGTAGATTTCACTCAGCCACTTTTAGGAGGTGTTCCTGCGCAGGAACGCCCTCCCCTGCACCGGAACGCCTCCTGATGGCGCAGGGCTTTACAACGTGACGCATCTCTCAGATGCGTCACTTTGTTAATACCCAGCACCATGGCGCATCTTTTGTGCTGCCGCTGCGTCACAAAAGGTCTCGGTAGAGGGTGGCAGTGGTGAACCAGAGGGTGGCAGTGATGAACCAGTCCCTCTCCCACTCCACCCCATTGAAAGCTCACAACTTGGACGAAGCTGTAGACAACTTCTCATCCCTACCAAAAAGCAAAGGTAAAAACAACCATAGGATCACCCCCACTTCCCCCTAGTATACTGATCAACTAAAATCTTAAAAATAGGATGTAAGGCGCTAGAGCGAGTATGGAGAAAGAACTATTGCCCCGCTGCTAAAACTGAACTTCGCGCAGCCCAAAAAAGTTACTACGCAGCAATAAAAACAGCTAAAGGGGAATTCTACGCTTCTAGAATTCAAAAAGCCAAAAACAACAGCCGAGAAATCTTCTCCATAGTTAAAAGCTTTACTGCCCCGGTAGCAGAGAAGACAGCAATTCCACCCTCCACAGACTGGTGCGAACAACTCTCTACTTTCTTCATCGAAAAAATCCCAAAAATTCAAGACAGTCTGAGTATCCCTGACCATCCCCTTGCCCCACAATCGGACCTAGCCTTAATTTGCCAACCTCTTTCTCCTTTACGTCCCCTACTATCAAGGGTTAAAGCAGAACTGACCAAATTCACTCAGGTAGAAAGTACAGATGTAATGGCCATATTAAAAACTCTGAAGTCTGGGTCACCTATAGATCCTTGCCCTGCAAGGGTCCTGAATGGAATAGCTGAAGTAATCACCCCCATGGTCACCGCACTGGTTAATGAATCCCTAACCTCAGGAACTGTGCCCACCAAGTGGAAACAAGCCAAACTTCTCCCTTTAATAAAAAAACCTACCGCAGATCCTTTGATAACCTCTAACTACAGGCCCATATCACTCCTACCAGCCCTTGCCAAAGTTTGCGAAAAGGCGGCATTCCGGCAACTAGAGAGATTCGTGGAATCCTCTGAAGCTCTCCATCCTGCCCAATCAGGGTTCCGCACCTCTTTCAGTACGGAAACTGCATTGGTGGAAGTGGCTGAGGCCATCAGGGAATGCCTTGACGGAGGCGGCAGAGCGGCCCTTATTCTTTTGGACCTCTCTGCCGCATTCGACACGGTGCCCCACCTCCAGCTCTTAGCTAGACTGGAGGACATAGGCATCTCTGGCACGGTCTTAGATTGGATTAGGTCTTTCCTATCTGACCGTACCCAACAGATCTGGCTTCCCCCATATCATTCCTCTAACAGAAGGGTAGAAACTGGCGTACCACAGGGGTCGACCTTAAGTCCCCTTTTATTTAATATTTATTTAACTCCTCTTGTCCGGCTAGCAGAGAGCTGGGGCGCCAAGATAATGGCTTACGCCGACGACACCCAGCTTCTCTTCACCTGGAAAAAGGAGAACTCGTGCACTTCTGGAGTACGCCAATGCCTTTCCTCTGTATTTGCCTGGCTAGCCAAATCATGCCTCAAATGCAACGAGGATAAAACAGAAATCCTGCTCTACGGCCAATTCCCCATTGACTTTAAGGAGTCCATCTGGCCCTGTGAATCAACATGCCCAACGGGAGTGAGCGGGATCGCCAAGAACCTGGGAATTTGGTTCAGAGCAGACTTATGTTTCCGCGACCAGATCTCACGCTTGGCGGGGACGTGCTTTGGAACTCTGACCACTCTTCGAAAATTCTTTCCCCTCCTACCACAAACGGCGAAAGAAACGGTTGCCAGGGCTCTGGTCCTCTCCCGTCTGGACTACTCAAACGCCCTCTATTTAGGGGCTCCTGACTATATGATCAGAAATCTACAGGTTGTCCAGAATGCCACGGTGAGACTCATTTTTAACATCCCCAGGAGACTCAGGGTTCGCAAACAGCTTAAGGATCTTCACTGGCTTCCTGTGGCACAACGAGTGCGCTTTAAAACTTTGGTCATCGTCTACAAAGCCCTCAATGGACTGTGCCCTTCCTATCTAGCCAAAAGGTTCACACTCTACCTCCCAACCCGCCAGCTGCGATCCACCTCCAAAAAGCAGGTGGTCGTCCCCAGATTTAGAAGAGTCCGCCTGGGCGGACAATCCCTTACGGTAAAGGGAGCTCAAATGTAGAACGCCCTGCCAGACGCTCTTAGACACGCTCCCAATCTGACCAATTTTAAAAAACTGCTTAAAACTCACCTCTTTCAAGTTCATGAATATCATACTCCTTTTTCCACTCTGTTTCAGTTTCTCCCCGCGCCAGGACAGTCTTGACTATCGTAGCGCGTTACAAAACCACATATAACATAACATATAACCAGAGGGTGGCAGGGGTGAACCAGAGGGTGACAGTGCTGAACCAGAGGGTGGCAGTGCTGAACCAGAGGATGGCAGTGCTGAACCAGAGGGTGACAGTGGTTAACCAGAGGGTGGCAGTGGTGAACCAGAGGTGCTGTGATGAACCAGAGGGTGGCAGTCATGAACTAGAAGGTGGCAGTGGTGAACCAGAGGGTGGCAGTGATGAACCAGAGGGTGGCAGTGCTGAACCAGAGGGTGGCAGTGCTGATCCAGAGGGTGGCAGTGGTGAACCAGAGGGTGGCAGGGGTGAACCAGAGGGTGGGAGTGGTAAACCAGAGGGTGGCAGTGATGAACCAGAGGGTGGCAGTGGTGAACCAGAGGGTTCTGTGCCCATACACGACCACATGGGTAACTTCGCCATGCAAGCGGCCTGCGAACACGCAAAAAGCCCAGCAAACACGCAAAAAACCCTGCGAACACGCAAAAATCCCAGCGAACACGCAAAAAACAAAAAATCTGCAAATTCGCACAAATTCGATGATTTTGCGGAGTGCGCATTCGAATTCGCGCAAATTCGCGGAACGCGAATTCGCAAATTTCGCCCATACTTAAAATAAATCAAATATCCATTTACTTGAATATACAGCTATACAAACACCACTACAGTTACTTCTACAGAAACACACACATACCTACTCTCTTAAACAATCACTTATAGAAACACATAATTATTTATACAGGAACTCTTCTAATCTCGCACTCTCACATATACTCACTTATATACATCAATACTCCCATATACTAGTTTAAAACATATGTATTTACTCATAAAGATACTATTGAGACAGTCATTCACTCACTAACACACCCATACACACGCTCATCCACCCATACAGTCCTGCCGACATTCTGCCTTCAAAACACATACAAACAGTGAGTCAGTCATTCATGCATCTGTGCGCTAAGTAATACCCCCCACGAACCATACAGACACTCATTCTGATACTCAAAAAAACAACTAAAAACCCATAGAGACACTCATGTAGCTACTCACCAACCCATGCAGCCACTTATACACAAAGTGAGACACTGATACAGATATTTACATATTTAAACATTACTTGCTAATACATGTATTCACTAAGATATACTTAATAAGTCAGTTATACCATACATTTTACAGAAAAATCATCCATTTAGACACTTATTTACCCATTTATGCTTCCATCAACCTTTAGATATACATATATAAAAAATACTTATTTTTCAGAAAGACACACATTCACTGGATGAAGTCATCAGTGATGTCATCAGTGATGTCATTTGAGATGTCATTTGAGATGTCATCAGTGATGTCATGAGTGATGTCACTGACCATGTCATGAGTGATGTAATATGTGACGTCATCAGCACTGCATTGCAGGCGCGTGAGTTATTGTTAGCTGAACTAACTATAACAGGGAATTTCAAAGTTTTTTTATGAGTGAAATCCCCAGCTGACTATAACATGTGTGAAACCTATGGTTTTTTTCTGTGAATATATATATATATATATATATAGAGCGTAAAATAAATTAATTTTTTCATTTCTGCAAAAGTTGACAAACTCGTTTCAGCGTTTCCCCTTCGTCAGTGTCAACAACAACTTTACTCATAGGTGTTTAAATAAAACAGTGCTCATAGATCATAGACCTAGAAAGTGTCATGTGCAACTTAATAAAAATAAACAATGGACTTCATAGTAGTGGCTATCTTACAGTGGACCTAGTCATATTCGAACCAATGCTATTGTATTTGCGTGTTTCATCGTAATTCCAAATTCATATATTCAATTCATATATGGATAAAAGGCAAAAAATTATTCTCAACATTCTATTGTGAATAACTTTGGCGCCGGTTGAGGAATCTGCCTGAAAATTTCCTCAAATTTGCCTCGCTGCGCTCCGGTCCTTCTCTGAAAGTTTGGGGGGGATTCGTCAAACGTGGGCCGAGATAAAAGGGGGGTCCCAAAACGTGTTTTCCCCATGTTAATTTCCATAGGGCGGTCGACCTCACTTTTAGCCCGAACGGCTGAATGGATTTCCAGCAAACTTGGCAAAATTGTAGGGACTGTTAGCCCGATGTGCCTTTGCTATGTCTCAAGATATGTGCTCCAGTGGATTTTAAATAATTTGGGTTCCAAAAAATATATATATCTATAAGCGCCCCGGTACGCGCTCCGGGGCGCTAACCAGCGCGCTTCGCGAGTTTGCGCGCGGAAAGCTGATTGGCTCTCGGGTGTCTGTCAACATTCCAAACAGTCCGGAGCGGCTGCCATCTTGTGTCTCGGTAGGATCGAGACACAAGAGGTGGAAAAAACAAAGGGAGAAATGACCATAAGGGGGCAGAGTAGTCCCCCCTTGACCCTCTAGGTTTGATGTGGGGGCTATAAAAGGGCCCCGCGGGGCAAAATAATTTTTTGATTTGCGCAGGGGGAGCGCCCGGTACGCGCACCGCGGAGCGTACCGGGAAGCGTTCCATGGGGAAAAAAGAATGATAGTTTTTAAAAAATGTAGCCTTTTTTATAATTTGGAGGTAGTTCTAAAAAAACCTGTTTTTTTTCTTTTTGTTTTTTTATATTTTTTTTAATGTTTTTTTGAACATTTTCTACTTTTTTTGGCTTTTATGAACTATTTTATATTTTTGTGTTATTTTTATGGGGAGAAACAAAAAAACAGGGAATTGAAAACGGCTCAACTGGAGCAAAAAAAAAATCAGGAAAAAATTAAGTATTTTTGGGGCATTTGTGGTTGTCACCAGCACGGTTGATGAGCGTTTTGCTTTCCTCACCATAGCTGATGGTCTTACCACAAAAATTACAAGAGATTTTGTATTGCCCAAACTTTGATTGAATGTTTGGGACCATCTCCCTTGTTTCTGGTCCCGATGGAGTGGGTTGCTTTTGTTTGGAGGTGCTGGGTGTAGATTGGGGAGGGTTGCTGGCCAGTTCTCTCACCTCTGCTGCAGCATAGTTGTTGGGATGCTTGCGCTGCATGTGTCAAATCATGGTGTTGTTACCAAATGAATATTTCTTATTAGGGTTCCTCCTTGAAAGTTCAATGTCACAGATTTTGCAAGTCACCTTTGGCGCATTGACTTTCTTCTTGCCCTCTGGGATTGAAAAAACTCCCATACAATGTGCTGCCTTGGCCTGTATGGGGTATTGTCTTCTGGCAGCCACCTCCTCCCCTCCTCCTCCTCCTCCTCCCCCTCCTCCTCCTCCTCCTCCTCTTCTTCTTGACCACCAATGTGATGTTGTGGTGGTCCTCTTGGTGGTGGTGGTGGTGGTGCAGATGCTCCAGCTGCTGCTGCTACTGTAGCCATTTTAAAGTACGAAATATTACTCTTAGATCTCCAAACAGGTCTTCCTCAGTCAAAGGATAAAGTCAGAATAAGGAAAAAAAGTGGGGGCTTTCATCATTTGGAGAAAAAAAACTGCCCTGAACCAATGAAAAGTGTTATTTTCAGGTCACATGACCCGGGCTTTCATCATACAGAAACCAAAACGGGGCGCGTCGCGTAAGCGCGTCAGATGCTTACGTTGCGTGATCGTATTCGCTCGAGTGCTTCCGGGTGCGCTTACGCCGTGCG
Source organism: Lissotriton vulgaris (assembly GCF_964263255.1). Lineage (NCBI taxonomy): Eukaryota > Metazoa > Chordata > Amphibia > Caudata > Salamandridae > Lissotriton > Lissotriton vulgaris. The sequence goes on from NW_028245974.1 coordinate 90,694, forward strand.
TATCATCACGCGATACATCGACGCGATACGTCACAATGATGTTTTCGTTCGCGGCAATAGTGCTAATGGGACGCTCACCAGTGTGTGACCCGGGGTGCTCCGGAAAACTGCGCTTTCCGGTGCGCACACCGGGGCGCGCACCGGGAGCGCACCAGAGCAAAAAAAATAAATAGTATTATATAAATATACAATATAGGATTCATTATAAAAAATATTACATTTCATAGGTTTAAGGCCCTATATATAGTTAGGAATTAGCATTTAAAAAACCTATGAAATTCACTGAAAAAACCATAGGTTTCACACCAGTTATAGTTAGGAATTAGCATTTAAAAAACCTATTAAATTCACTGAAAAAACCATAGGTTTCACACCAGTTATAGTTAGCTGGAAATTTTACTGACGTAAAACCATAGAAATTCCAACGTTATAGTTAGTTGGACTCACTATAACTTGGCCGCCTGCAATGCACTGCTGATGACGTCACATATTACATCACTCATGACATCGTCAGTGACATCACTCATGACATCACTTATGACACCATCATTGTGACAGAGTGACAGACCTCCTTTTAGTGTAATGTAACCCTTGAAACACATATTTAAAAATAGAAACTAACATTTTCAAAAAAATGGAGATACCCATACCAGTTACAACAACCAATTCAGTAATTCCACCATCTATATACACATCCACTCATTCACCAACAGTCCTGTATAGTCACTCATACATATACTCACTCATCATATGTAGTGATACATCTATACATCCTGTTATACACGACAGTCATCCAAAAGTTACTCACACACATACTCACACATGCAAATAAATTATTGAACATCCACTTATTTGCATATACAACTATACACACACTATCTCCTTACTTCTAAGGGAACTTACACATACTTACTCTCTTAAACAATCACTTATAGAAACACATACTTATTTAAACAGGAACTCTTACAATCTCTTACTCTCACATATACTCACTTATAAACATCAAAACTCACATACACTAGATTAAAATATATGTCATTACTAAAAAAGACAATAGTGAGACAGTCATTTACTCACTAACACACAAATATACACACTCATCCACCCATACAGTCCTGCACATATGCTGTCTTAAAAACACATACAAATAGTGAGTCAGTCACCAACCCATGCAGCCACTTATACACAAAGCGAAACACTGATACATATATTTCAATATTTAAAAGTTACTCGCTAATATATGTATTCAATAAGATACACTTAATAAGGCAGTTAACCAATCATTTTTATTTTAAACATCCATTTACACACTTATTTAACCATTTATTCTTCTATAAACCTTTACAAATACATATATAAAACATATTGTTTTTTCAGAAAGACACACATTCACTGGCTGGTGTCATCAGTGATGTCATGAGTGATGTCACTGATGATGTAATGAGTGATGTAATATGTGACGTCATCAGCAGTGCATTGCAGGCGTGCAAGTTATAGTGAGTCCAACTAACTATAACGTTGGAATTTCTATAGTTTTATGTCAGTAAAATTTCCAGCTAACTATATCTGGTGCGAAACCTATGTTTTTTTCAGTGAATATATATATATATATATATATATATATATATATATATATATATATATATATATATATATATATATCCCACAGTACTTCTCCGCTTCAGGAAGAATTCTCACGGACACCTCGAAGGGGTTTGCAGGTAATTTATTCACACAACAGACTGCACAGCACCACGTTTTGACTTTCGACTTGGTCAGCGTGACCAAGACGAAAGTCGAAACGCTTTGCTGTGCAGTCTGTTGTGTGAATAAATTACCTGCAAACCCATTCGAGGTGTACGTGAGAATTCTTCCTGAAGCGGGGAAGTACTGTGGGTAATATTGTACAGGGCTGCCGGTGCCCTGACCACGGACCGCCCTGCGAGACGGCCTCTTTCAAGACCGGAGTCATTGCTGTTCATATATATATATATACAAATATATATATATATATATATATATATATTCACTGAAAAAACCATAGGTTATACACTATATATAGTTAGGAATTAGCCTTTAAAAAACCTTGGAAATTCACTAAAAAAACCATAGGTTTTAGGCCTTATATAGTTAGGAATTAACATATAAAAAACCATTGAAATTCCTCCTATATAGTTAGCTGGACATTTTATTGATATAAAACCAATGAAATTCGACATATAGTTAGTTGCACTAACTATATATTTCGCGCATCCGCAATCCAATGCTGATGATGTCACATATTACAAGAAAAAACATCGAGAAAACAAGGCGGACAAGAAGAGGAGGCGGCGGCCAGCGGCGGCGGGAAAGGAAGAGGCAGAGCGAAGCCCAACAGTTGGAGCAATCGGACACGCCGCACCAGAAAGTGAGCAGCGACCAAGAAACCACATGTGAGAATTTAACGGTGGTCAATCTGACGGAAAGAACTTTAACAGATTGTGAAAAGAACTTACTCAGCCTCGGACTTACCTTCTGCCCTAGCACACCACTTGAATATACCCAAACTCGGATCGATCTATTTAAGTTCACACGCAAGCTCAAGCTACACAAGTATTTTAAATCACGACCCCATCTGAAAAGAGAGTGGGGAGAAGGGTAACAGACTTACAGCCACCGACGCATTAATAGGTAGAGAATTGGAAGCTCTCGAAACCATTAATGAACTGCGGGAAGACAACGACCTACAGAACCCTTCTGAAATTCTAGACAGGGGGCAAAGAGCCCAAGCCCTCGGCATTGAGCAGGATCGGGAAGAAAGCGGATACAAACCTCCTTCTGTATTCATCCCTCAGATGCCATGGGATGCAATCGACGCCTTCTCGGAGGCCATGACCCAGGATCTCATGAAATACAGAAAAGAGCACCACCCTATAAAACACAACATCACAGAACAACAAAAACAGGCCCTGAATGATCTAATGAAGGATGAAAAGATCATAATCAAACCTTCTGATAAAGGGGGGAACGTTGTACTACTTACCAGGGAGTACTACAGATCCGAGGCTCTACGGCAGCTTTCCGATACACACTTTTATGTCAAGTGCACTAACGACGCATACCAGGAAAGCATCCGGAGCTATGACAGACTGATAGGGAAATGGCATAACTGCAATATGTTAAGCAAAGATGAATTTCTCTTTCTCCGGAACAGCCAACCCCTCACACCAACCTTTTATCATTTGCCTAAACTACATAAGGACAATTTACATCCTCCGGGCCGTCCGATTGTGTCATCTATCGGCAGCCTGACTGAAAACATGTCCCGTTTCATCGACAAATTTCTATTTCCCTTGGTTTTAACACTATCCTCGTATGTACGTGATACCAAGGATTTCCTTAATAAAATCCAGGATGTGAAATGGGACAATGACTGCCTACTAATTGTATTAGACATCACAAGTCTATATACAGTGATAGACCACCAGCAAGGTCTACAAGCCATCCAACATTTCCTGAACTTGAGAAAATTGAGATTCACCACACACAACATCATGATCCTCGAATTCATTGAATTTTGTTTGAATAATAATATTTTTTTATTCGAGGACCAATTGTTCAGGCAAATCTCTGGCACGGCGATGGGTACCTGCTTCGCTCCCAGCTATGCGAATCTCTTTGTTGGCTTGTGGGAGGAGCAGGTGCCCAGGAGCTGTATGGTGGATGGTGTAGAAGGCAGAACTGAGGGTTGGTTCAGGTACATCGATGACCTGTTTATTGTGTGGCGTGGGTCAGAAACAACAGCACATGCCTTCATCAATCAGCTAAATGAGAACGGATATAATCTACACTTCTCAGGTACGGTAAGTCCGGCAACTGCGGACTACCTTGATCTAAAAGTGTCCTCAGAGGATTGCCAGATTCACACAGCCCTACATAGGAAAACTACTGCTGGCAATTCCACACTCTTTGCCAGCAGTAGCCACCCCCCACAACTCATCAAGAGCATTCCATACGGAGAGTTGCTCCGACTACGTAGGAATTGCTCAAGATTAGAGGACTTCGAGGTGGCAGCTGTCGACTGTGTGAACAGGTTTAAAGCTAGGGGATATGGAGAATCTCTACTGAACAACACCTTGAGAAGAGTTAGAGCTATTCCCAGGGACTCCTTGTTGACACCTAAAACTACTCCAAAGACGCCAATTGGCGGGAAGGATAAGTTCAGACTGATAACCCCCTTTTCTGCGGGAGCCAATGATCTTAGAGCTATGCTCCGCAAAAATTGGCATATCCTCACCACCGATAGCACTCTGAAAGATGACTTACCCACTCATCCCCTCATCACTTTTAACAAAGCCAGGTCCCTGAGAGACTATCTAGTCACTAGCCACTTAGAAAAACCACTCCCTAGAACCAATACTCTAAAAACTATGAGTGGGTTTTACCCATGTGGTAAGTGCAAAGCTTGTGCAGGGAGCAAGAGGGTCTTGTCTATAGAAATTCCTGAAACTGGCAGGAAACTTCAGATCAAACAATTCATTACTTGCAGCACACCTCTGGCGGTTTATTGTCTGACTTGCCCATGTGGCCTTCGCTACATAGGGAGCACGGTCAACATGCTTAAATTGCGGATTTTAGAGCACTTGAGAGCGATTGATAAAGCTGATCAATCTTATCCAGTCGCCCGGCATTTTGCCGAGAAGCACAATAGAGACCGTAGCCAGCTGCAATACTTTGGTCTTGATACTATCAAGAGTAATGTCAGAGGAGGTGACCGTCTGCGACGTTTACGTAGACTTGAGTCACGCTATATTATAGACCTTTCCACCAAATGGCCTAAGGGGATGAACAGTGGTGAAGAAATGGTTTTCCATTTAGGCAAATGATCCAACAAACTGTGCAATTGTCCCACTCTATCATGAACTACCATGTATTATGATTTTTGTATCTCTGTGAATTACCTTAAGAAAGTAATGTCTGCTTGAGTTAATAACTATGGTTTACAAAGATGAATTTAGAAACTGTATTTCCATTGTTCGTTTTTAAAAAAATCTCAAAACTCTCAAGAGACACATATGGCACCTTTTCAGGTTCTTATCTAAATCACTTCTTTATTCCTCTTTTCTTTTCTTCTCCTCTTTTTTTCTCTTTTCTTTCTTTCTTCTTTTCTTCTTTCTTCGGAACTCTTTAGTCTATACACGATGTTCTAGTTTATATATTCAACCACAGTTGTGCAGAATTCTGAGAAGGAATGTGATGCACCTCTACCTGTTATGAGGACCATTGCCGATCCACGGCTATAATAATTGATGTAAATGTAGTACATTAACACTGCATACCTCCAACTAAGCGTTTGAACCTATCAGCAGGTTTAACAATGTTTGTTGTATCATGGTACCAACGTCTATTGCAATGTATAGGATGTATCTTTATCCATTACAAGATGGAACCTGCATTAGTTGGTAGGTTTTTTGTCCTCTGTTGATTTCAACCAAAGAGGTGTGACCCCTGTACACTGTGGATAATGATAAATGTACCGGTTGTTTTTTGTGCAAACACACACATTGACGAAGGCTAATTGCCGAAACGCGTCTGTGGGCTAACTTGTAGTAATAAACTACTTCGTGGATAAGGTACCTCCCGAGTGCTGTCTTTTTGAATTCCTTGGATTGCTTGGAGTTGTTTGAGCGCAATATATATATATATATATATATATATATATATATATATATATATATATATATATATATATATATATATATATATATATATATCCTCCAAAAAGCTTCCGCGCTTTGAAGATGCACTCCACAGAGGTTAGGTTCACAGAACTTTTTATTTGCAGGAAACGGTAATGACGGTCCAATTAATTACAATCCCTGACGCGTTTCAGTGCCTACAGCACCTTAATCATAGGGCAGGCAGGAAGGAAAACCAGAAATGAACCATCACGTCTTTTCACCATCACGCATGTGCTTTCCAGTAAGCAGCATGCTGGGAGTGATAGTTCCAAATTTTTCCCCTCAGGTGGGGTCCGTTTTCCGCCACAATTTTCTTTGCCAATGTTCATTTAATTTTCACTACCCTCTGGTGGGTCTCTGGTCCGTGTTACCATTCCTTAATTCGAGCAAACCCCTGCGCTGGAACAAGCCGTGATGGTGCACAGCTACACAGACCTGTCTCCGGTGTTTTCGGCGGTGCAGTCTTCCACGGCCGGAGCCGCCGTGTTTAAACATCCCCCAAAAAGCTTCCGCGCTTTGAAGATGCACTCCACAGAGGTTAGGTTCACAGAACTTTTTATTTGCAGGAAACGGTAATGACGGTCCAATTAATTACAATCCCTGACGCGTTTCAGTGCCTACAGCACCTTAATCATAGGGCAGGCAGGAAGGAAAACCAGAAATGAACCATCACGTCTTTTCACCATCACGCATGTGCTTTCCAGTAAGCAGCATGCTGGGAGTGATAGTTCCAAATTTTTCCCCTCAGGTGGGGTCCGTTTTCCGCCACAATTTTCTTTGCCAATGTTCATTTAATTTTCACTACCCTCTGGTGGGTCTCTGGTCCGTGTTACCATTCCTTAATTCGAGCAAACCCCTGCGCTGGAACAAGCCGTGATGGTGCACAGCTACACAGACCTGTCTCCGGTGTTTTCGGCGGTGCAGTCTTCCACGGCCGGAGCCGCCGTGTTTAAACATCCCCCAAAAAGCTTCCGCGCTTTGAAGATGCACTCCACAGAGGTTAGGTTCACAGAACTTTTTATTTGCAGGAAACGGTAATGACGGTCCAATTAATTACAATCCCTGACGCGTTTCAGTGCCTACAGCACCTTAATCATAGGGCAGGCAGGAAGGAAAACCAGAAATGAACCATCACGTCTTTTCACCATCACGCATGTGCTTTCCAGTAAGCAGCATGCTGGGAGTGATAGTTCCAAATTTTTCCCCTCAGGTGGGGTCCGTTTTTCGCCACAATTTTCTTTGCCAATGTTCATTTAATTTTCACTACCCTCTGGTGGGTCTCTGGTCCGTGTTACCATTCCTTAATTCGAGCAAACCCCTGCGCTGGAACAAGCCGTGATGGTGCACAGCTACACAGACCTGTCTCCGGTGTTTTCGGCGGTGCAGTCTTCCACGGCCGGAGCCGCCGTGTTTAAACATCCCCCAAAAAGCTTCCGCGCTTTGAAGATGCACTCCACAGAGGTTAGGTTCACAGAACTTTTTATTTGCAGGAAACGGTAATGAAGGTCCAATTAATTACAATCCCTGACGCGTTTCAGTGCCTACAGCACCTTAATCATAGGGCAGACAGGAAGGAAAACCAGAAATGGACCATCACGTCTTTTCACCATTACGCATGTGCTTTCCAGTAAGCAGCATGCTGGGAGTGATAGTTCCAAATTTTTCCCCTCAGGTGGGGTCCGTTTTCCGCCACAATTTTCTTTGCCAATGTTCATTTAATTTTCACTACCCTCTGGTGGGTCTCTGGTCCGTGTTACCATTCCTTAATTCGGGCAAACCCCTGCGCTGGAACAAGCCGTGATGGTGCACAGCTACACAGACCTGTCTCCGGTGTTTTCGGCGGTGCAGTCTTCCACGGCCGGAGCCGCCGTGTTTAAACATCCCCCAAAAAGCTTCCGCGCTTTGAAGATGCACTCCACAGAGGTTAGGTTCACAGAACTTTTTATTTGCAGGAAACGGTAATGACGGTCCAATTAATTACAATCCCTGACGCGTTTCAGTGCCTACAGCACCTTAATCATAGGGCAGGCAGGAAGGAAAACCAGAAATGAACCATCACGTCTTTTCACCATCACGCATGTGCTTTCCAGTAAGCAGCATGCTGGGAGTGATAGTTCCAAATTTTTCCCCTCAGGTGGGGTCCGTTTTCCGCCACAATTTTCTTTGCCAATGTTCATTTAATTTTCACTACCCTCTGGTGGGTCTCTGGTCCGTGTTACCATTCCTTAATTCGAGCAAACCCCTGCGCTGGAACAAGCCGTGATGGTGCACAGCTACACAGACCTGTCTCCGGTGTTTTCGGCGGTGCAGTCTTCCACGGCCGGAGCCGCCGTGTTTAAACATCCCCCAAAAAGCTTCCGCGCTTTGAAGATGCACTCCACAGAGGTTAGGTTCACAGAACTTTTTATTTGCAGGAAACGGTAATGACGGTCCAATTAATTACAATCCCTGACGCGTTTCAGTGCCTACAGCACCTTAATCATAGGGCAGGCAGGAAGGAAAACCAGAAATGAACCATCACGTCTTTTCACCATCACGCATGTGCTTTCCAGTAAGCAGCATGCTGGGAGTGATAGTTCCAAATTTTTCCCCTCAGGTGGGGTCCGTTTTCCGCCACAATTTTCTTTGCCAATGTTCATTTAATTTTCACTACCCTTTGGTGGGTCTCTGGTCCGTGTTACCATTCCTTAATTCGAGCAAACCCCTGCGCTGGAACAAGCCGTGATGGTGCACAGCTACACAGACCTGTCTCCGGTGTTTTCGGCGGTGCAGTCTTCCACGGCCGGAGCCGCCGTGTTTAAACATCCCCCAAAAAGCTTCCGCGCTTTGAAGATGCACTCCACAGAGGTTAGGTTCACAGAACTTTTTATTTGCAGGAAACGGTAATGACGGTCCAATTAATTACAATCCCTGACGCGTTTCAGTGCCTACAGCACCTTAATCATAGGGCAGGCAGGAAGGAAAACCAGAAATGAACCATCACGTCTTTTCACCATCACGCATGTGCTTTCCAGTAAGCAGCATGCTGGGAGTGATAGTTCCAAATTTTTCCCCTCAGGTGGGGTCCGTTTTCCGCCACAATTTTCTTTGCCAATGTTCATTTAATTTTCACTACCCTCTGGTGGGTCTCTGGTCCGTGTTACCATTCCTTAATTCGAGCAAACCCCTGCGCTGGAACAAGCCGTGATGGTGCACAGCTACACAGACCTGTCTCCGGTGTTTTCGGCGGTGCAGTCTTCCACGGCCGGAGCCGCCGTGTTTAAACATCCCCCAAAAAGCTTCCGCGCTTTGAAGATGCACTCCACAGAGGTTAGGTTCACAGAACTTTTTATTTGCAGGAAACGGTAATGACGGTCCAATTAATTACAATCCCTGACGCGTTTCAGTGCCTACAGCACCTTAATCATAGGGCAGGCAGGAAGGAAAACCAGAAATGAACCATCACGTCTTTTCACCATCACGCATGTGCTTTCCAGTAAGCAGCATGCTGGGAGTGATAGTTCCAAATTTTTCCCCTCAGGTGGGGTCCGTTTTCCGCCACAATTTTCTTTGCCAATGTTCATTTAATTTTCACTACCCTCTGGTGGGTCTCTGGTCCGTGTTACCATTCCTTAATTCGAGCAAACCCCTGCGCTGGAACAAGCCGTGATGGTGCACAGCTACACAGACCTGTCTCCGGTGTTTTCGGCGGTGCAGTCTTCCACGGCCGGAGCCGCCGTGTTTAAACATCCCCCAAAAAGCTTCCGCGCTTTGAAGATGCACTCCACAGAGGTTAGGTTCACAGAACTTTTTATTTGCAGGAAACGGTAATGACGGTCCAATTAATTACAATCCCTGACGCGTTTCAGTGCCTACAGCACCTTAATCATAGGGCAGGCAGGAAGGAAAACCAGAAATGAACCATCACGTCTTTTCACCATCACGCATGTGCTTTCCAGTAAGCAGCATGCTGGGAGTGATAGTTCCAAATTTTTCCCCTCAGGTGGGGTCCGTTTTCCGCCACAATTTTCTTTGCCAATGTTCATTTAATTTTCACTACCCTCTGGTGGGTCTCTGGTCCGTGTTACCATTCCTTAATTCGAGCAAACCCCTGCGCTGGAACAAGCCGTGATGGTGCACAGCTACACAGACCTGTCTCCGGTGTTTTCGGCGGTGCAGTCTTCCACGGCCGGAGCCGCCGTGTTTAAACATCCCCCAAAAAGCTTCCGCGCTTTGAAGATGCACTCCACAGAGGTTAGGTTCACAGAACTTTTTATTTGCAGGAAACGGTAATGACGGTCCAATTAATTACAATCCCTGACGCGTTTCAGTGCCTACAGCACCTTAATCATAGGGCAGGCAGGAAGGAAAACCAGAAATGAACCATCACGTCTTTTCACCATCACGCATGTGCTTTCCAGTAAGCAGCATGCTGGGAGTGATAGTTCCAAATTTTTCCCCTCAGGTGGGGTCCGTTTTTCGCCACAATTTTCTTTGCCAATGTTCATTTAATTTTCACTACCCTCTGGTGGGTCTCTGGTCCGTGTTACCATTCCTTAATTCGAGCAAACCCCTGCGCTGGAACAAGCCGTGATGGTGCACAGCTACACAGACCTGTCTCCGGTGTTTTCGGCGGTGCAGTCTTCCACGGCCGGAGCCGCCGTGTTTAAACATCCCCCAAAAAGCTTCCGCGCTTTGAAGATGCACTCCACAGAGGTTAGGTTCACAGAACTTTTTATTTGCAGGAAACGGTAATGAAGGTCCAATTAATTACAATCCCTGACGCGTTTCAGTGCCTACAGCACCTTAATCATAGGACAGGCAGGAAGGAAAACCAGAAATGGACCATCACGTCTTTTCACCATCACGCATGTGCTTTCCAGTAAGCAGCATGCTGGGAGTGATAGTTCCAAATTTTTCCCCTCAGGTGGGGTCCGTTTTCCGCCACAATTTTCTTTGCCAATGTTCATTTAATTTTCACTACCCTCTGGTGGGTCTCTGGTCCGTGTTACCATTCCTTAATTCGGGCAAACCCCTGCGCTGGAACAAGCCGTGATGGTGCACAGCTACACAGACCTGTCTCCGGTGTTTTCGGCGGTGCAGTCTTCCACGGCCGGAGCCGCCGTGTTTAAACATCCCCCAAAAAGCTTCCGCGCTTTGAAGATGCACTCCACAGAGGTTAGGTTCACAGAACTTTTTATTTGCAGGAAACGGTAATGACGGTCCAATTAATTACAATCCCTGACGCGTTTCAGTGCCTACAGCACCTTAATCATAGGGCAGGCAGGAAGGAAAACCAGAAATGAACCATCACGTCTTTTCACCATCACGCATGTGCTTTCCAGTAAGCAGCATGCTGGGAGTGATAGTTCCAAATTTTTCCCCTCAGGTGGGGTCCGTTTTCCGCCACAATTTTCTTTGCCAATGTTCATTTAATTTTCACTACCCTCTGGTGGGTCTCTGGTCCGTGTTACCATTCCTTAATTCGAGCAAACCCCTGCGCTGGAACAAGCCGTGATGGTGCACAGCTACACAGACCTGTCTCCGGTGTTTTCGGCGGTGCAGTCTTCCACGGCCGGAGCCGCCGTGTTTAAACATCCCCCAAAAAGCTTCCGCGCTTTGAAGATGCACTCCACAGAGGTTAGGTTCACAGAACTTTTTATTTGCAGGAAACGGTAATGACTGTCCAATTAATTACAATCCCTGACGCGTTTCAGTGCCTACAGCACCTTAATCATAGGGCAGGCAGGAAGGAAAACCAGAAATGAACCATCACGTCTTTTCACCATCACGCATGTGCTTTCCAGTAAGCAGCATGCTGGGAGTGATAGTTCCAAATTTTTCCCCTCAGGTGGGGTCCGTTTTCCGCCACAATTTTCTTTGCCAATGTTCATTTAATTTTCACTACCCTATGGTGGGTCTCTGGTCCGTGTTACCATTCCTTAATTCGAGCAAACCCCTGCGCTGGAACAAGCCGTGATGGTGCACAGCTACACAGACCTGTCTCCGGTGTTTTCGGCGGTGCAGTCTTCCACGGCCGGAGCCGCCGTGTTTAAACATCCCCCAAAAAGCTTCCGCGCTTTGAAGATGCACTCCACAGAGGTTAGGTTCACAGAACTTTTTATTTGCAGGAAACGGTAATGACGGTCCAATTAATTACAATCCCTGACGCGTTTCAGTGCCTACAGCACCTTAATCATAGGGCAGGCAGGAAGGAAAACCAGAAATGAACCATCACGTCTTTTCACCATCACGCATGTGCTTTCCAGTAAGCAGCATGCTGGGAGTGATAGTTCCAAATTTTTCCCCTCAGGTGGGGTCCGTTTTCCGCCACAATTTTCTTTGCCAATGTTCATTTAATTTTCACTACCCTCTGGTGGGTCTCTGGTCCGTGTTACCATTCCTTAATTCGAGCAAACCCCTGCGCTGGAACAAGCCGTGATGGTGCACAGCTACACAGACCTGTCTCCGGTGTTTTCGGCGGTGCAGTCTTCCACGGCCGGAGCCGCCGTGTTTAAACATCCCCCAAAAAGCTTCCGCGCTTTGAAGATGCACTCCACAGAGGTTAGGTTCACAGAACTTTTTATTTGCAGGAAACGGTAATGACGGTCCAATTAATTACAATCCCTGACGCGTTTCAGTGCCTACAGCACCTTAATCATAGGGCAGGCAGGAAGGAAAACCAGAAATGAACCATCACGTCTTTTCACCATCACGCATGTGCTTTCCAGTAAGCAGCATGCTGGGAGTGATAGTTCCAAATTTTTCCCCTCAGGTGGGGTCCGTTTTCCGCCACAATTTTCTTTGCCAATGTTCATTTAATTTTCACTACCCTCTGGTGGGTCTCTGGTCCGTGTTACCATTCCTTAATTCGAGCAAACCCCTGCGCTGGAACAAGCCGTGATGGTGCACAGCTACACAGACCTGTCTCCGGTGTTTTCGGCGGTGCAGTCTTCCACGGCCGGAGCCGCCGTGTTTAAACATCCCCCAAAAAGCTTCCGCACTTTGAAGATGCACTCCACAGAGGTTAGGTTCACAGAACTTTTTATTTGCAGGAAACGGTAATGACGGTCCAATTAATTACAATCCCTGACGCGTTTCAGTGCCTACAGCACCTTAATCATAGGGCAGGCAGGAAGGAAAACCAGAAATGAACCATCACGTCTTTTCACCATCACGCATGTGCTTTCCAGTAAGCAGCATGCTGGGAGTGATAGTTCCAAATTTTTCCCCTCAGGTGGGGTCCGTTTTCCGCCACAATTTTCTTTGCCAATGTTCATTTAATTTTCACTACCCTCTGGTGGGTCTCTGGTCCGTGTTACCATTCCTTAATTCGAGCAAACCCCTGCGCTGGAACAAGCCGTGATGGTGCACAGCTACACAGACCTGTCTCCGGTGTTTTCGGCGGTGCAGTCTTCCACGGCCGGAGCCGCCGTGTTTAAACATCCCCCAAAAAGCTTCCGCGCTTTGAAGATGCACTCCACAGAGGTTAGGTTCACAGAACTTTTTATTTGCAGGAAACAGTAATGACGGTCCAATTAATTACAATCCCTGACGCGTTTCAGTGCCTACAGCACCTTAATCATAGGGCAGGCAGGAAGGAAAACCAGAAATGAACCATCACGTCTTTTCACCATCACGCATGTGCTTTCCAGTAAGCAGCATGCTGGGAGTGATAGTTCCAAATTTTTCCCCTCAGGTGGGGTCCGTTTTCCGCCACAATTTTCTTTGCCAATGTTCATTTAATTTTCACTACCCTCTGGTGGGTCTCTGGTCCGTGTTACCATTCCTTAATTCGAGCAAACCCCTGCGCTGGAACAAGCCGTGATGGTGCACAGCTACACAGACCTGTCTCCGGTGTTTTCGGCGGTGCAGTCTTCCACGGCCGGAGCCGCCGTGTTTAAACATCCCCCAAAAAGCTTCCGCGCTTTGAAGATGCACTCCACAGAGGTTAGGTTCACAGAACTTTTTATTTGCAGGAAACGGTAATGACGGTCCAATTAATTACAATCCCTGACGCGTTTCAGTGCCTACAGCACCTTAATCATAGGGCAGGCAGGAAGGAAAACCAGAAATGAACCATCACGTCTTTTCACCATCACGCATGTGCTTTCCAGTAAGCAGCATGCTGGGAGTGATAGTTCCAAATTTTTCCCCTCAGGTGGGGTCCGTTTTCCGCCACAATTTTCTTTGCCAATGTTCATTTAATTTTCACTACCCTCTGGTGGGTCTCTGGTCCGTGTTACCATTCCTTAATTCGAGCAAACCCCTGCGCTGGAACAAGCCGTGATGGTGCACAGCTACACAGACCTGTCTCCGGTGTTTTCGGCGGTGCAGTCTTCCACGGCCGGAGCCGCCGTGTTTAAACATCCCCCAAAAAGCTTCCGCGCTTTGAAGATGCACTCCACAGAGGTTAGGTTCACAGAACTTTTTATTTGCAGGAAACGGTAATGACGGTCCAATTAATTACAATCCCTGACGCGTTTCAGTGCCTACAGCACCTTAATCATAGGGCAGGCAGGAAGGAAAACCAGAAATGAACCATCACGTCTTTTCACCATCACGCATGTGCTTTCCAGTAAGCAGCATGCTGGGAGTGATAGTTCCAAATTTTTCCCCTCAGGTGGGGTCCGTTTTCCGCCACAATTTTCTTTGCCAATGTTCATTTAATTTTCACTACCCTCTGGTGGGTCTCTGGTCCGTGTTACCATTCCTTAATTCGAGCAAACCCCTGCGCTGGAACAAGCCGTGATGGTGCACAGCTACACAGACCTGTCTCCGGTGTTTTCGGCGGTGCAGTCTTCCACGGCCGGAGCCGCCGTGTTTAAACATCCCCCAAAAAGCTTCCGCGCTTTGAAGATGCACTCCACAGAGGTTAGGTTCACAGAACTTTTTATTTGCAGGAAACGGTAATGACGGTCCAATTAATTACAATCCCTGACGCGTTTCAGTGCCTACAGCAACTTAATCATAGGGCAGGCAGGAAGGAAAACCAGAAATGAACCATCACGTCTTTTCACCATCACGCATGTGCTTTCCAGTAAGCAGCATGCTGGGAGTGATAGTTCCAAATTTTTCCCCTCAGGTGGGGTCCGTTTTCCGCCACAATTTTCTTTGCCAATGTTCATTTAATTTTCACTACCCTCTGGTGGGTCTCTGGTCCGTGTTACCATTCCTTAATTCGAGCAAACCCCTGCGCTGGAACAAGCCGTGATGGTGCACAGCTACACAGACCTGTCTCCGGTGTTTTCGGCGGTGCAGTCTTCCACGGCCGGAGCCGCCGTGTTTAAACATCCCCCAAAAAGCTTCCACGCTTTGAAGATGCACTCCACAGAGGTTAGGTTCACAGAACTTTTTATTTGCAGGAAACGGTAATGACGGTCCAATTAATTACAATCCCTGACGCGTTTCAGTGCCTACAGCACCTTAATCATAGGGCAGGCAGGAAGGAAAACCAGAAATGAACCATCACGTCTTTTCACCATCACGCATGTGCTTTCCAGTAAGCAGCATACTGGGAGTGATAGTTCCAAATTTTTCCCCTCAGGTGGGGTCCGTTTTCCGCCACAATTTTCTTTGCCAATGTTCATTTAATTTTCACTACCCTCTGGTGGGTCTCTGGTCCGTGTTACCATTCCTTAATTCGAGCAAACCCCTGCGCTGGAACAAGCCGTGATGGTGCACAGCTACACAGACCTGTCTCCGGTGTTTTCGGCGGTGCAGTCTTCCACGGCCGGAGCCGCCGTGTTTAAACATCCCCCAAAAAGCTTCCGCGCTTTGAAGATGCACTCCACAGAGGTTAGGTTCACAGAACTTTTTATTCGCAGGAAACGGTAATGACGGTCCAATTAATTACAATCCCTGACGCGTTTCAGTGCCTACAGCACCTTAATCATAGGGCAGGCAGGAAGGAAAACCAGAAATGAACCATCACGTCTTTTCACCATCACGCATGTGCTTTCCAGTAAGCAGCATGCTGGGAGTGATAGTTCCAAATTTTTCCCCTCAGGTGGGGTCCGTTTTCCGCCACAATTTTCTTTGCCAATGTTCATTTAATTTTCACTACCCTCTGGTGGGTCTCTGGTCCGTGTTACCATTCCTTAATTCGAGCAAACCCCTGCGCTGGAACAAGCCGTGATGGTGCACAGCTACACAGACCTGTCTCCGGTGTTTTCGGCGGTGCAGTCTTCCACGGCCGGAGCCGCCGTGTTTAAACATCCCCCAAAAAGCTTCCGCGCTTTGAAGATGCACTCCACAGAGGTTAGGTTCACAGAACTTTTTATTTGCAGGAAACGGTAATGACGGTCCAATTAATTACAATCCCTGACGCGTTTCAGTGCCTACAGCACCTTAATCATAGGGCAGGCAGGAAGGAAAACCAGAAATGAACCATCACGTCTTTTCACCATCACGCATGTGCTTTCCAGTAAGCAGCATGCTGGGAGTGATAGTTCCAAATTTTTCCCCTCAGGTGGGGTCCGTTTTCCGCCACAATTTTCTTTGCCAATGTTCATTTAATTTTCACTACCCTCTGGTGGGTCTCTGGTCCGTGTTACCATTCCTTAATTCGAGCAAACCCCTGCGCTGGAACAAGCCGTGATGGTGCACAGCTACACAGACCTGTCTCCGGTGTTTTCAGTGATGTCATCAGTGATGTCACTGACCATGTCATGAATGATGTAATATGTGACATCATCAGCAGTGGATTGCGGGTGCGCGATATATAGTTAGCGCATCTAACTATATTTGGAATTTCAATGGTTTTATGCGAGTAAAATAAGGTTTTGTAAATGCTAATTCCTAACTATATATGGACTATAACCTATGGTTTTTTCATTGAATTTCAATGGTTTTTTGAAAGCTAATATTTCTATCTGTAAAATGTATTCTTCTTTAAATCATAAAATATATTGTACATGTTTTTTATACATTTAAAAAAAAAAAAAATTGTTCCGCTCCTAGTCCGCGAACTGGTCAGCTTCCCGTTAGCTGAATTCAAAGCCGCGACTTGGTGCGCGAGCCGGTAATCGTTCCTTAAGCGTAACTGTTACGTTATCATGACGTTTTGCGTTGTCGCGTAATACGTTATCCGACGCGCCAAGTTAGCGGACTCGGAAGCGGATTGGATAGCGGCGCAAAGCGCGAAACGTAAAGACAGCAGGTCATGTGACTCGATAATAACACTTTTCATTAGTTCATTTCACTTTTGGTTTCCTAATGATGTAATACTAGGTCATGTGATCTAAAATTAACACTTTTCATTGGTTTAGAACTTTGGCTTTTCCCAAATGATGAAAACCCCTCCTTCTTTCCTCACTCTGACGTTCATCTTGGTGAGAGAAAGACCATTTTACATTCCAGAGAAATTGCTTCAGTTATTGCTTCTGGTAGTGTTCCTCCACCACCACCTCCACCTCCTCATGGAAAAAAAGGACCACCTACTCAACCAATCTTTCCAGAAGAGGAAGATCAGGAAGAGGAGGAAGAACCTGAATATTTGCCAGAGGAGCCCAGGAGGTACAACAGGAAGGAAAATTTCATATGGCAATTTTTTTAAATTCCACCAGGACAAAAGAAAGTGAACGCCAGATATGTCTTCTGCCGTATCTGTGATGATCGCCTTTCGAGAGGGACGGACAAAAAATATAGTTTTGGGAAAAAAGAAAAAGGACTGGAGACACTCTCACCAAATATAGATTAACTCATACTACATAACAATCCCTTTCATTTTCACAAATTTGATTGAAATTCCATTTAGCCATTAAGCCTGTAGACCTCTCTAAATACCTTGAGGTAAATTACTTCACAAAACACATCTGAAGTGTTGGAATTGACAACCAATAAAAATCTTACTTTCATTTTCTACTTTTATTACCTGATATTTGATTGGTTATATACCTGAATATATATAAAGGAAGAGAAGAAAACACAGCCATTTTGACTGCTACTTCTTGTTGTACATCACATTTCAATACTTACCTAAGACTTCAACTTGTTTTTGAAGGTAAGTTGTTATTTTTAAAAATGAAGTATATTGTGCACTATAACTTGATATGGTAGACTTTTTCTGATACATATACACTATCCCTCTGTAGTAGTTATGGATTTAGATAGACTTCTCTGTTATAGTTAGGAATGGAGTTAGGCTTCTCTTCGTTAAATTACATACACTTTTTTATAGTCATATTTCCACTCTGATACTATACACTGCCAAAAGAAAAATTCACTGATAAAAACTACCTATCTAAAATTAATCCCAACAGTGCCCAATCTCTACTAATATATATTTTTTTATTCAAAATTTCAGGCAAAATGGAAGGCGAACAACAAGTTACATTTTCAATTGAACTGAAGGAGAGCAGCCAAGACAAAATTGATGACTTTATGGATGACAGTAGAGACCACGGACTTCTACAATGTGTTGAAGCAGTGGACAACCTGCTTCAAAATGAAAAAAAATTACACCCTATAATAAATTATGACATTTCTGACAATGAAATGTTAGAAAATTTAATAAAGTATGAAACACAATCATAATAAAAAAAAAAAAAAAAAAGAAAACAAAAAAAAACAACAAAAACAACAAATAATTAACATACAGTATTAGAAAAATCTATCATTCTTTTATCCTTATAGTACGCTGCCCAGAGCGCTTCCCGGTTCGCGTACTAGGAGCTCAACACGCATAAATAATTTTTTTTTTTTTTTTGCCCTGCAGAAACCTTTTACAACCTCCACATAAAACCTAGGGGGTCAGGGAGGATCTACTATGCCCCCTTATCGAAATTTCCCCCTTTGTTTTGGCCTCCTCTTATCTCTCGATCCTACCGAGAGACAAGATGGCGGCCGCACCGGACTGTTTAGAATGTTGACAGACACCGGAGAGCCAATCAGCTTCGCTTCGCATAGTTCCGATAAGCGAAAAGTACGCGAACCGGATCGCTGCCCGGAGCGCTGTTACAGATATATATCTTGATTTAAACGTTAATTTCTCAAAATCCACTGAAGCACATATATTGAGACCTAGCAAAGGCACATCGGGCTAACAGTCCCTACAATTTTGCCAAGTTTCGTGGAAATCCATTCAGCCATTCGAGCTAAAAGTGAGTCCAACCGCCCTATGGAAAACTCAATGTTAAAAACGCGTTTTGGGACCCCCCTTTTTTCTCAGCCCCCCCTTGATGAAACCCCCCCAAATTTCCAGGAGCTGCTCAGAAACAAAATGTGCCATTTTCCTGAAAATTTCAGCCGATTCCGTCCACAAACGCCAAAGTTATTAGACATAGAATTTTCAGAAATCCCATAGGGAAAAAATCCTAACTATATATACCTACTGGCGACCGCCAGTAGGTAATATATATATATATATATATATATATATTCACTGAAAAAACCATAGGTTATACACTATATATAGTTAGGAATTAGCCTTTAAAAAACCTTGGAAATTCACTAAAAAAACCATAGGTTTTAGGCCTTATATAGTTAGGAATTAACATATAAAAAACCATTGAAATTCCTCCTATATAGTTAGCTGGACATTTTATTGATATAAAACCAATGAAATTCGACATATAGTTAGTTGCACTAACTATATATTTCGCGCATCCGCAATCCAATGCTGATGATGTCACATATTACATCATTCATGACATGGTCAGTGACATCACTGATGACATCACTGATGACATCATCCAGTGTCTGTGTGTTTTTGTAAAGTTTAAATATGTTTTACATATTGAAGAATGAGAGGATGTATAAGAGTATGGATGAAGGATTTGATTGTATAAGTGAGTAAGTATGTGTTAGTATATCTGTGAAAATGTAAGCTGTTCTGTGTTTAACTGTATAGATGAAGAAATCAAAGTGTGATTGATTCTTTACAGGACTGAGTAGGTGTGTGAGTAACTCCATGGATGAGTGGCAGTGTGTGAGTGTCTGCATAGGTGTATGAGTGCATATGATAGTTATATTAGAGTCTAAGGAGGTGCATTGTATTATCACATGAAGTATATCATCAGTGGTGTGATTATTGATGTTAAATGAGCTGTCATCAGTGATGTCATCAGTGATGGTACTGTCCATGTCATGAATGATGTAATATGTGACATCATCAGCATTGGATTGCGGATGCGCGAAATATATAGTTAGTGCAACTAACTATATGTCGAATTTCATTGGTTTTATATCAATAAAATGTCCAGCTAACTATATAGGAGGAATTTCAATGTTTTTTTATATGTTAATTCCTAACTATATAAGGCCTAAAACCTATGTTTTTTTTAGTGAATTTCCAAGGTTTTTTAAAGGCTGATTCCTAACTATATATAGTGTATAACCTATGGTTTTTTCAGTGAATTTCATTGGTTTTTTAAAAGCTAATATATATATATATATATATATATATATATATATATATATATATATATATATTCCTCTCCTTCCTGCTTCTCCAGGCACGGCACGCAGGACACAAAGACCACCACACAGTTCATCCAGTACCACAGGTCAGTTTATTATCGCCCTAGTTCTCCCTCTGGCATGACGCGTTTCGGGTATGGACTACCCTTGATCACATTAATATATATATTACCTACTGCGAAAAGGTAGACACGTTTCACCATATAGCTGAGATACCCGCCACCCCCTCTCAACACAATCCCCAAGGATGGGAAACCGGAAACGGTTCTGAACTTTTGGAAGACGGGAGGGAGTGACCCTCCCGGCCGTATTTATTAAAATATGAAACAAAATTAAAACATTAAAATAACAGTTTCATATTATGTACAATTTCATTTCCACATTGCGATGTTTGGCTAACCTTAACATATTCTCTAATGCAATGGTTCTCCTAGCCGAACTAACATCCTACAAAACATTGAACTTGAAATTGTACATCCTAACGTTTAAGGGCCAACGGCAAGGTCGTAACCGGTGTCAAGATCCCTAAACCAGAAATATCCCCCTCACTTGTGAGGGGCGACCGCACAGAGGTGTACCTCAAGTGCATCTACCAATTTCCCTTGACTTGACGGGGGCCCAATAAACTCGACGCCATTTAAAGGTCGTCCGAGGACTCGTGTGAGGTATCTAGAAGGTAGCGTAGACCCCCTCCCAAACCCCACACAACTTACCACATCTGCCGTCGCAGATGTCCTGGCCCCGGGAAATTCCCCAGGAGGGGGCCGTAGCCCCTCCTACCCAGGAAGGGGCCTTGACCGCCTTTCCTTTCGGCGGCCCTTCCTTAGAAGGGACCGCCTCCCCGTTGAGGGGCCAATGGCCACCTCCCCCGAGCGCTCCCATCCGTAATGGGTGGCGCCCACCCATAGGGATCTTCCAATTACTGCTCACCGATCATGACCTTACCGCCCGACCAAAATAAATATGACAATTCTAACTAAATTACTAGATGACTAAATTACTAAAAGACAGTAACAATTACGATTTACGAAAAAGGCATGATTACTGATCAACACTAGTGCAGAATTACTTTATTTGCAAAACCTACTACCAATTGACCATTCTTTATTGCATATTCAAAGTTAACACGATAATCATCACAACCTGCAAGAATTAGCGTTACCACATCAAACTTTATTCAAAAAACCACTTGCTGTCCTCAGGGGCTGGTGGGTGGGTCAAAATTGGCTCTTCGTTCCGTCTCGAGCTCACGTGCAGTGAGGAGGTGCAGCTTCAGAGCACAGGAACAAGAGGATGCTTTCTTGTCTTGTTGCTCCTTTTATCCGCCTTCAGGGCGGGCGTAGACCCGCCCCTGCCTGCCCGAAGGGCGTGGCCGGCCGCGTCAGTGTCTAGGCCAGCCCACTCCAGGGCGGGAAAAAGCGCGCCCCGGCTCCGCCGCTTCGGGCATACCAGCCGAGACTCGCCTCCCGCCCAAGATGGCTTCCCGGGGGGATCGTGGTACTCCGCCATACGTTCGGGGGGACCGAATGGTCGCCCCTTTCCATATAGCTGAGATACCCGCCACCCCCTCTCAACACAATCCCCAAGGATGGAAAACCGGAAACGGTTCTGAACTTTTGGAAGACGGGAGGGAGTGACCCTCCCGGCCGTATTTATTAAAATATGAAACAAAATTAAAACATTAAAATAACAGTTTCATATTATGTACAATTTCATTTCCACATTGCGATGTTTGGCTAACCTTAACATATTCTCTAATACAAAGGTTCTCCTAGCCGAACTAACATCCTACAAAACATTTAACTTGAAATTGTACATCCTAACGTTTAAGGGCCAACGGCAAGGTCGTAACCGGTGTCAAGATCCCTAAACCAGAAATATCCCCCTCACTTGTGAGGGGCGACCGCACAGAGGTGTACCTCAAGTGCATCTACCAATTTCCCTTGACTTGACGGGGGCCCAATAAACTCGACGCCATTTAAAGGTCGTCCGAGGACTCGTGTGAGGTATCTAGAAGGTAGCGTAGACCCCCTCCCAAACCCCACACAACTTACCACATCTGCCATCGCAGATGCCTGGCCCCGGGAAATTCCCCAGGAGGGGGCTGTAGCCCCTCCTACCCAGGAAGGGGCCTTGACCGCCTTTCCTTTCGTTTCGGCAGCCCTTCCTTAGAAGGGACCGCCTCCCCGTTGAGGGGCCAATGGCCACCTCCCCCGAGCGCTCCCATCCGTAATGGGTGGCGCCCACCCATAGGGATCTTCCAATTACTGCTCACCGATCATGACCTTACCGCCCGACCAAAATAAATACGACAATTCTAACTAAATTACTAGATGACTAAATTACTAAAAGACAGTAACAATTACGATTTACGAAAAAGGCATGATTACTGATCAACACTAGTGCAGAATTACTTTATTTGCAAAACCTACTACCAATTGACCATTCTTTATTGCATATTCAAAGTTAACACGATAATCATCACAACCTGCAAGAATTAGCGTTACCACATCAAACTTTATTCAAAAAACCACTTGCTGTCCTCAGGGGCTGGTGGGTGGGTCAAAATTGGCTCTTCGTTCCGTCTCGAGCTCACGTGCAGCGAGGAGGTGCAGCTTCAGAGCACAGGAACAAGAGGATGCTTTCTTGGCTTGTTGCTCCTTTTATCCGTCCCTGCCTGCCCGAAGGGCGTGGCCGGCCGCGTCAGTGTCTAGGCCAGCCCACTCCAGGGCGGGAAAAAGCGCGCCCCGGCTACGCCGCTTCGGGCATACCAGCCGAGACTCGCCTCCCGCCCAAGATGGCTTCCCGGGGGGATCGTGGTACTCCGCCATACGTTCGGGGGGACCGAATGGTCGCCCCTTTCCATATAGCTGAGATACCCGCCACCCCCTCTCAACACAATCCCCAAGGATGGGAAACCGGAAACGGTTCTGAACTTTTGGAAGACGGGAGGGAGTGACCCTCCCGGCCGTATTTATTAAAATATGAAACAAAATTAAAACATTATAATAACAGTTTCATATTATGTACAATTTCATTTCCACATTGCGATGTTTGGCTAACCTTAACATATTCTCTAATACAAAGGTTCTCCTAGCCGAACTAACATCCTACAAAACATTTAACTTGAAATTGTACATCCTAACGTTTAAGGGCCAACGGCAAGGTCGTAACCGGTGTCAAGATCCCTAAACCAGAAATATCCCCCTCACTTGTGAGGGGCGACCGCACAGAGGTGTACCTCAAGTGCATCTACCAATTTCCCTTGACTTGACGGGGGCCCAATAAACTCGACGCCATTTAAAGGTCGTCCGAGGACTCGTGTGAGGTATCTAGAAGGTAGCGTAGACCCCCTCCCAAACCCCACACAACTTACCACATCTGCCGTCGCAGATGTCCTGGCCCCGGGAAATTCCCCAGGAGGGGGCTGTAGCCCCTCCTACCCAGGAAGGGGCCTTGACCGCCTTTCCTTTCGTTTCGGCGGCCCTTCCTTAGAAGGGACCGCCTCCCCGTTGAGGGGCCAATGGCCACCTCCCCCGAGCGCTCCCATCCGTAATGGGTGGCGCCCACCCATAGGGATCTTCCAATTACTGCTCACCGATCATGACCTTACCGCCACAGGCCCGGATAGTTGACCGGCTATCCGGACCCCCCACAACACTCCTGCCTAAAGGTCATGTCATAAAGTCTTTAGCCAAGCTATCAGGTCTCCTATGAGTAACTCGTTCCCCATCCGGGACAAATGAACACCATCCCCCAAATACATACTGTCCCCTTTAATACAACCATGCGAAATAGAATGCAGTGTACTTGAACGGAACAATCTACTCACTTTATTATTAATTTTCCTTACTGAATGGTTCAGAGCAGAAACCGAAAGAGCCCCCCGCCACACTTTCCGTGGGATCATATGGGACCATGCAATTGTGCACCCTGGAACTCTTCTCGCCAACCAACTTACCGTGGAAAGCATCGCCTCAAGAAGAAGTCGTCTACCAGTGGTCACCAAATCATTGCCCCCAAGATGTACTATGACTACAGACGGCGGTGACCTCGTCCGCCCTAACAAATCCTCAAAAAATGATCGAAACTGGTCAATACAGAGCCCGCCCTTTCCGTAGAAAGACACACTGTACCCGTATTCCCCAGCCACGTGAATCATGTCACCTGCTTTGAATACGTCCGCGGCACGCCTCACGTATGAGTGGCCCACGACCCACACCTCCTTTTTCACAGCCGGTGATGTCTGACCGCTGGCCCCCCGGTGTCGGGTCGACTGCACAGTCCGCCCAGCCGCGTAGGCTTGCGCAACTGAAAACCAAACAAAAACAAGAAGCGTGAGTACATCATTACAGCTTCACAACATGTGCAACCGCACATACCTCTTATAACAGTTTGAGGACCAACACCCCACACGTTTTACTTGTTCAACGTTCAGACCCCTTGCTGTAGCCTCTGTAGCAGCCCCTATCCGAAAGGAATGGGTCCCGAACTCGCCTGGGTTCAAGCCCGTGGCCGAAATCGACATCGCAAGCACCCGCTGAAACTGAAACCTCGTCAGTGGGGTGGCGTCAGCGTGTCTTAACAAGGTCCCCCCCCATGATGCCACCCTTTGCGTTAAATATTCCTCTACGCATACCACAGGGCACATGGAAGACCCGGGAATCCTTTGTATGATTATGCAGTCACCAATTGCACCCTGATCGGTCTTGGACCTGACAAAGGAGACCGTCATTGTCTCCCCCCTGACCTGAACGTGCTCTCGGCACAGTCCCCCCATAGTATCCTGCTTGTTCCTTGCCACTAGTTCGCTTACCCGCATAGCCCCATGGAATGCTAGCACAAAAGCGGCTCGAAATAACACTGTTTCATACTGAGATGAACACGTTGCAGGAAGTACAGATAACAACAGAGCCAACCTATCCAGACCTATCGGGCGCCTTTCATCTACTCTGCGACCCTCAAGGCGTTGCCACCCACGTAGCGCTTTCTGCACAACGAAAGACGCTGTCGGGTCCTGGATCCCATGAGCCCTTGCCATAAAGGAAATGGCGGCCCGATGCCTCTGGGCCGTAGCCACTGATTTGCCTGCCTGATGTACAGACAGCAGAAATTTTACTACTAGCTCTTCCTGGCCCCAAAGCTCTCCCCTAGCAGCCCCCAAAAAGGCCCAATAGGATCGGAACGCCCCTTCATATGCCTTCCTCGTCCTGGGTGCTAAACTTTCTCCCACGAGGTTCTGTAGTTCGGGGCACCGAGAGACCAGAGAGCTTCGGGAAAGGGTGCCGCCACCGGGTCCGCTGTGGGCAGAAAACCCCAAAAGGCCTGCATACGAAAACGAGAAAGCGCATCAGCCGCTTGATTCATTACCCCCGGCACATGTCTTGCCTTAAATAGCACGTTCAATTGCATACACAATAACACAATTTCTTTGAGCAATCTCAGAATCCATTTGCATCGTGCTGCCTGGCTATTGATACACTCAACCACGGTCATGTTATCAGACCAAAACACCACCGAGTGATCTCTGAATCCCTCAGGCCAAGTTTTCAGGGCCACCAGAATGGGAAAAAGTTCAAGAAAGGCAATGTTACTTGTCAGCCCACACTCATGCCACCATAACGGCCATTTCTGGGCCGACCATCGTGTGCCGAATATGCAACCAAAACCCATGCTCCCAGCCGAATCTGTCCACAGCCCCAGCTCCTCGGAGGACACCGCCGGTTTATTCCAGACGATTCGACCATTGAACTCCGCCAGAAATGCCAACCAAATGCGCATGTCCTGGCGAACCTCTGCCGATAGCCTCGTGCGATGATGACCCTCCTTTAGGCCGACCATGGCCTGAGCGATCGAGCGGGAAAAGGGGCGGGCCATCGGCATTACTCTCAAAGCAAAATTCAGCTGGCCCACTAATTGTTGTAATTGATGCAGTTTGACCTTAGATTCATTAATACACGTTTCCAGGGATGCCCCGAATCTTAACACCTTTTCTCTTGGTAATCGAAAACAACCTTCCTCTGAGTCGAGCTCGATCCCAAGGAACTCGAGGCAAGTCGAGGGACCCACAGTCTTGCCTGGAGCCAATGGCACACCAAAATGCTTCATTAAGACACAAAATTCATTCAAAGCCTGTCCACATTCTGGATCCCCGGCTGCCCCCAGAAACAAAAAGTCATCGAGATAATGCATAACATGTTGGAAACCCGTCCTCTTTGTGAAGACCCATTGCAGAAAACAACTGAACTTTTCAAAATAGGCACAAGATATAGAGTATCCCATTGGCATACATCTATCCATGTAATAGTGACCCTGAAACATGAAACCAAGGAGACGCTGATCGTCTGGGTGTACCGGGAGCAACCGGAACGCTGACTCAATATCAGATTTTGCCATCAGCGCACCGGGCCCTAGGCGATTCAACATGGCAACGGCCTCATCGAAAGATGCGTACCGCACCGAACACACTTCCGGGTCTATCGCATCATTCACGGACAGACCACGTGGGGCTGATAAATTATGTATCAGCCGAAACTCACCCGGGTCCTTCTTGGGGACCACCCCCAAAGGGGAACAAACAAAGTTAGCACATGGTGGCACATCGAATGGACCGGCGACTCGACTTCGAGTAACCTCCCTCCCAATCTTTTCCTGTACCACGGTCGTATGTTGCAAGACCGACAGTTGGTTCTTACATTTTGCTACACCCTGAAAATCCCCCACTGGGATGCGGAAACCATATGAAAACCCGTTCCGCAACACCCCAGCGGAAGCATGATCCGGGTATTCGTTGAGCCAAGGAATCATCGCCATGGTATCAATCGGAGTAGGTAAAGGCGCCCCTCGGACTATTTCAGACCTGTTTGGCGCTTCCCCTACTTCCGTTATCACCCGTTTTGGCTCTGCACATGGACTCCGGATGGGATGGCTGCCCACACCCTCCACATTCGTGTCTAAACTTGCATGACCCCTGGGGCCTCGTACATTTACCCCTGTTAAAATTCCAACAAATCCCCCTTTTGCCTGCGTTGCCGTTCGGCTTCGAGTGATAGTCGTTACCTGTACCCGATCGAAAGGGTGTCCCAGCATATTGGCGGGAGGATTCACCCCCGCTACTCCCTACCAATGGTACCTTCAACATACCTGTACTCTCCATTTTTGACCATGAAACAGAGTCGTAACAATCCCAAGTCAAGTTTTTGTCGTGTTCTTTCGCTTTTCTAAAAATATTATCGTAACAGAACCACTGATTGCCCCCATATGATCCATAATACTCCATGATCCGTGACTGATAAATAGGCAATTCGGTCAGTAACTCGGGCCTACGTTCGCCCATGATGGCGGTAAATATTCCCCATGCCCTGCCCCAAGTGCCAATGTTTTCGTCAACCTTAAAGGCGGCCATTTTTGCGCGCCAAACACTCGGATGCATGAGCTCCTTTTGGCTCTTAACATGCTCCCTCTCATAATGGTCGGTAAGCAAAGAGAAAATGTTTACATATTCATCTGCCCACATCTTTTCCTTAATTGCCAGAGGAACATGCTGACCCACCTTTTCCCTTCGTGAAGGTGCAGACCCCTCCCTCGCAATCGGCAATGGCCGCTTACCTGAACCAGAAGCTGCATCTGCCGCTGGACCTGATCCTGTTGCTTTTTCCGCCACCGGAGACAGCGGGGTAACTGGCGATGATGCCTTCACCGCCTCCCTAGTTTCACGCAGTTGTCGCATTAACACCCGTGCGTCGTCAGCCGTGGCGCCCTCACTATCTTTCCCCAACCACGCTGCCAATTGTGCTGCTAACTCAGGAGGCATATCCTCCCCGGACACAGGAGTGACCACCACGGGAATCGGATTCCCCTCCCTCGGCACTGGAATTGGCTCTTCAAGTGGGGTATCGGGAACCGGGGTGTCCCCCCCAGATGCCCCCCTTCTGGACCTCTTGCCTTTCCCTCCGGGAGCTGCTCCCGACAAAGGTCGTTTCGGTCCCCCTTCCCCGTCTTTAGCCGCCATCTGCTTCTTCGGATCGGTTACTTCTTTCATGAGCATACGGAGCATCTGATCGGTAGTAACTCGCTTTCCGACTTTCTTGGGCATTCTCGGACAGAGTATCCTGTAAGACAAAAAAGAAAGATTACCACGCTCAAAATTGGCTCTTCGTTCCGTCTCGAGCTCACGTGCAGCGAGGAGGTGCAGCTTCAGAGCACAGGAACAAGAGGATGCTTTCTTGGCTTGTTGCTCCTTTTATCCGTCTTCAGGGCGGGCGTAGACCCGCCCCTGCCTGCCCGAAGGGCGTGGCAGGCCGCGTCAGTGTCTAGGCCAGCCCACTCCAGGGCGGGAAAAAGCGCGCCCCGGCTACGCCGCTTCGGGCATACCAGCCGAGACTCGCCTCCCGCCCAAGATGGCTTCCCGGGGGGATCGTGGTACTCCGCCATACGTTCGGGGGGACCGAATGGTCGCCCCTTTCCATTACGGCTTGTTCACGCTCGCCTGACCAACACAAGCGGCCATTTTTAAAATACCTATGCTATTTATGTAATGATCTATATACATTTTAAGCACACATATGTAATCATAAGTAATAATTTCATGTGTACATATGTTAAGCATAAATATAAGACTGTATAAAAATTTTTATTCATATGTATTACATGCATTTACACAAAGAAATGCGCATATCTGAATACATGCATATAGTCAAAGTATACATATTTACAAACACAGGTATATGCCCTATTGGTGCCTTGTGCATACTATTGCTGTACAGTGGTAGAATATGGTTGTCATGAGTTCCAGTGGACTATTGAAGTTTCCGTCCACTTTTAATTTTAGTTCCTGTTTGCTTGGTTGAGGATAGGTAAGAAAATGGAGAACAGCGAAAGTAAGGAAAATGTTTACAAATTGTATCAAAAATAAGTTTGAGTGAATAAAGTTTGGAACTGGAAAATCAAGAAGAAATAAAACTGTTAGCAGCAAGAAAAAGTGTATATATACATGTATATATATATATATATATATATATATATATATAATCGCGTTTCCGCCGGCAGTGGATTTCGCACATTCCTCACAGCAGATATTGAAAGAAAGCAGGTCCGGCCGTGCAGGCAGCATTTATTTACAAGCTGCAGCGACCAGAAGATTCCAGGGCACAGCTGGCCTCCCGGAGGGTACCATTGCGCCGAGATGTTTGGCCCCGCGGAAGGCGCGGGCTGTCAGTCACCGAGTGAGCACCTCTCTAATGAGGCGTGCGACGCGAGATGGAATCGCAGCAGGTTGGCAGCTCCTGGCACAGCGGTGCCCACCGTGGTGCCCGAGCAGCAGCTGCCCCGAGGTGATTGCAAATCTGAACGTTTCCCACTCTGGCGGGCTCGTAACGGGGCGGTGACAAATACAACCCCCCACCCCCTCCTCACGCAGAGCCAATGGTCTCCCCCAGGCCACGCGCTACCTGGGCGCGAGGCAGGACAATCGAGCCGGCGCGCGGCGCCGGGTGTTACAGGGACAAGGCGCGCGCTGGCATCTGTGTTAATGGAAACCTGCAGGCCTAGCAGCGGGCCCGGGCAGCGGGGGGACATCGAGGTGCTAACTCGATGAGCTCCCGGCTGCGACAGGGAACAACAGCCAGGCCTGCTTAGCATGGGAAACGTGTGTCCGGAACCAATGTGTTTCGTGGCGGGGGCGGGCATTCCCGGCCGGCCGCGCTGGGATTGGCCGGCCGGCCCCAGCACTTCCGGGTCGCTGCGGGCAGCGTGGCGGCCCGATTTTAGGCAGGCAGGCGGAAACAAAAACGAGGTGGGCACTTAGCCGCTTCTCTTGCGGATGGCAGGGCTCCCTCCCATCACGGGAGCCCTGCAGAGTCAGCCGCCATCATCCTTCTTCCCCCTCGCGGTGGGGGCGGACATTTCCAGCCGGACGAGCAGCACTTCCGGGTCGCCGCGGGCAGCGCGGCGGCCCAATTTCAGGCAGGCAGGCGGGGACAGTGCGCGCACGCGTGCACGCGTATAGATATATAATTGAATTTAAATGCAATTTTCTCAGCAAATACTGGACGGATTTACACCATTTAAAGAAAAGCGTAATCTGCGAACCAGTCTCTTCCATTTTACCAAATTTCAAATAATTCCGTTCAGCCGTTCGGGCTGTAGCCGAGTCTAAAGGTCCTATGGAAATTAACATGGGGAAAACACGTTTTGGGACCCCCCTTTTTTCTCAGCCCCCACTTGACGAATCCCCCCCAAATTTTCAGGGAAGGAGCGGAGCGGAGCGACCCATCTTCTTTGAGAAATTTGCGAAGATTCATCAACCAGCGCCAAAGTTATTCCCAATAGAATGTTGGGGATTTCCTATGGAAACTAGGTCCTAACTATATATACCTACTGGCTACCGCCAGTAGGTAATATATATATATATATATATATATATATATATATATATATATATATATATATATATATATATATATATATATATATATATATATATATATATATATATATATATATATATATATATATATATATATATATACATATATATATATACATATATATATATACATATATATATATATATATATATATATATATATATATATATATATATATATATATATATATATATATATATATATATATATATATATATGTATCTGGGAATTGTGGTTGAAAGGATAGACCACATGACCACTGGGATTCAAGAAGTTAACTCAATTGTTAACAAAGAGCTGGCCGCCAAAACTAGTAAGGTATTTAAGAGTTGTTTGCTGACATGTTTCTGAGACACAATAAAGATGTCAGTCTTGAAATGACGCCGAAGCTGTGGGCTCTTCTCCTTTGTTGTGTTTAGCATACAGGATTCTCCATTCCTGGTAAATGAGAGCCCGCCCCACGGAGTAGGTGGCCTCCTGCAAAGTGGAGGAAATGTTGTGTGTGTATATTGTATATCAAACAACAAATCTTCAATCACGAAGATGCCACACACTACTTGAAGGTGATTAATTTCACACTTATTTGCCTGTAGGTTTCTCCCACCTACGTTTTTCGAACCTTATTGTCCCTGGTCACGGTTTAGCAAACATTTGTCCAACATTTATGTTCAGTATTTATACAAAGACTCCACATAGCTTATTATGATGCATTATGGGCTTTGTAGTAAGTGTTATCAAATATCTCCTATAGAGCTTATCCATGTGTTTTGTTTCCGGAGCCCAGTACTTAAGACACCGTGAGGGGCATAATTAATGCTCATACAAGGTTGTTAGGCGTTATTTAATCACATGAACTATGGCAATCATATAGTATGATTCGCCAACGGACACAGGTTGTGAATTATCAGTACATGTGAGTAATGACTAAGTGTCAGCGAGTTTATAATGGCTAAGTGCCTAAATGACTCTCTGCCTCCTCAGTGTTTAAGAGTTGGGCTCCCAGTTACTCAACACTCCGGATATTAAGTCAAAATTATAATCATCATATATCTCTCATGTTATGATCATTATGCCCTTAATTACAACTATATTCATTGACAATTCTCAAGGTTCTGTTTCACATTCTTACGTTTACAGATTGTACTTAGTCTTTGGTTATGTAAAGGACTTGTAATTTCTAGTCATTAACTTAGTCCATTGTATCATGGAAAATTATTGTGTCCAGCTAGGTGGTTCTATAAATGTACATGCATTTCTTCATCCCCGTTTAGACCCCATGGGCTTCTAGTTTTGAACCGAATTATTAGCTTAGACTCCAGACGTCTCAGTTTTTGGATGCGGTTACCGCCCCTTTCATGTTTCTTCACAGTGGCTAGGCCTGAATACTTGATGTCTTTCCAAGTTTTACCTGTGTGGGTTTGTAGATGTTTCGAAATGGCATAGCTATGATCGTTATTTTGTATAGCTCTTATGTGTTCCAATATCCTCTTCTTGAGGGGGCAGATAGTTGAGCCAATATATCTTTTCTCACAGTAGCATTCTATCAGGTATACCACAAACTGAGATTCGTAGGTTATCTTGTCCCGAATTTCAAAGCTTTTTCCTTTTTGGTCCTTGATGGATTTTAGATTTTTTCCCACCTTGCAGGCTTTGCAGACCAGGCATTTGTTGAAGCCTATCTGTCGCTTTTGTAGGCACGTTTCTGTTTTTTCATTCTTAAAATGACTATTAACTAAGGTGTCCTGAATTGATGGAGACTTTCTATAGGATATTGAAGGTCTATCTCTGTGGAGTGGTGTGGCTCACTGGTTAGAGGCGGCAGACCCAGAAGCAGAGGTCGGCCCGGGACCAGGGTTCGATTCCTGACGCGGCAGGGTCTTGAGCCATGGTCAGCGGACTCAATAATTCTCGCCTTGGTGCCTACTCCAACCATGGGTCCCACTCAGCAACTCTGGGCAATAGCTTGCTTAATCTCTACTAACGGCCCCATCAGCGCCGGGGTTGCTTATCTTCACCTTGGAGATGCCCAGTAGGGACCATCTCACAGGGAAAGCCAGGATGGGTTCCCCAGCGGTATACAGCACCGGCACGCCCCTTTGCTGGGGCAAATGTGCGCTTTACAAGTATACGACATTTAACATTTATTAGTGTTCCAATTTCTGGATCCTTTTTTAGGACACTCCAATATTTGGTCAGAATTTGGTGAATCTTGAAGCTTTCTTTTGAATAGGTTAGGATTAACCGCGGTGTTTCATCTGTTTCTGCTTCTTTTTTGTTCTTCACTATTAGTGTCTCAGCTTTTGTTTTGGATCTCGCTCTTTGTTCTCCACGTTTGATATCCGTATGTTTGTATCCTCATTTGATGAAGCGAGACTCTGTTTCTGGGAATCTCTTTTCCATTTCTGCTTGCTCTGAGCCGTTCCTTCTCATTCGCAGGAACTCACCATAGGGTATGCTTTGTTTTAACGATGATGGATGAAAACTGGTGCAGTGAAGCACACTGTTTGTGGATGTTTTTTTCCTGAGAACCGTTGTTTCTAGCTTGTTGTTTTTAATATATACTTTAGTGTCCAAAAAGTCTATTTCTTTTTTCTGTATGTTGAACGTGAATTTCAGACCTACTTCATTTTGGTTCAAGATTTCAATGTAGTCGATTAGATTTCGTTTGGAATACATCCACAGGAGAAGAAGATCGTCAATAAATCGAAGCCATAACACCACATCCGTGGTGTATGGTTCGTTTTCCTCTCTCCAAGCTATGTTTTTCTCGCACCGACCCATGGTGAGATTAGCATAGCTTGGAGAGAAGGAAACTCCCATGGCAAATACGCATATTTGGGAGTACATGTTTTTATTGAAGAGGAACGCATTGTTCATTAAGCAGAATGTTATCATGTCCAACAGTATGTTGGTATGCTGTAGTTCCGATACCGGTCTTTGTTTTAGGAAGTATTTTATAGCCGTCAAGCCTATGTGATGTTCTATTGACGTGTAGAGTGACACAACGTCGATTGTAGCTAGCCAGTATTCCAGTTGTCATTCTGTTTCCATGATGATTCTCAGGAAATCCCCGGTGTCTTTAATAAAGGAGCTTAGTGATGGGACAATTGGTGCTAAGAAATAGTCGACATATAACCCCATATTTTTACAAAAAGACCTACAACTCGAGATGATCGGATGAGCTGGTGGTTTGTACAAAGTCTTGTGTATTTTTGGCAGGAAGTACATCATTGGTGTTATTGGATGCAAAACTGTTAAAACGTTTTTCTCATCCTGACTGATCAGTCCCTTTTCATGCCAAATTGTTATGGATTTATGTAGATTATTCATCATCTCAAAGGTTTGATTTGATTTTAACAGCTTATAATTTGTTGAGTTACTCAGCTGTCTGTTTCCCTCTCCGACATAATCTGTCTTGTTCAAGATGACTATATTGCCCCTTTTGTCAGCAGGTTTCATTTCTATTGCATCGTTGTTTTTGAGGGCAATTAAAGCTAGGCGTTCCTTAGTTGATAGATTCTCCGTTTTGGTAGTTGTATTTTCCATGACTTCTAGTTCTGACACAACTATGTCATGGAAGATGTTGATTTGATTTCCAGGGTACACGGCAGGGCAGAATTTTGACTTGTTCTTGAGATTCGTTCGTGGATGTGAGCCTGTCGGAATTCCCATTTCACCCAAGAGTTGCGTGTCAGTGATTTCTGTGTCATTTATCTAATTAATTAACTCATAGGCAGTTCTGAAACTTGTTGTATCAGCAATTGTATAGACTTCTTGTGGTTCTGTCTGACTATGCTCGTCAGGTGGCGCACTCCTAGATCTATTTTTCGCAAAGAATTTCTTCAATTTGAGTTTATGGATGTATTTGTACATATCTATCCTTGTTTCCACTTCATCTTGATGTTTCTCAGGACAGAATGTTAATCCTTTGCTTAGTAATGTGCGTTCTGTTTCTGACAATTGGTAACTGGGTACATTGACTATCAGATTGGGTTCCGTTTTTCTTGGTCTTCATATTATTCACTTTCTCATTACTGTCCTGTTGCGAAGCTGGTACCTTTGGTTTCCTGCTTCTTCTTGTTTTCCTCCTGGGTTTTGATTCCGAGTTTGTCCCCTTCCCCTGCCTCTTGTTCTCGGTTTTCCCCATCCACTTCGAATTGTTTTGGGATTTTGTTGGTGTCTGTATAACATTTGCATTTCGTCTGAAAAAGAATTTTTTTTGTTCCCATCTATCTCTCTTCACTATCACTTAAATCCGATTCTGTTTCGCTTTGTTAAGTACCTGTGTTTTCTTGCTGGTTTTGTGGGAAGGTCTCATGTTGTTGTTTTAAAATGTCAAATCGTTTGGCAAATGTGAATATTGTGCCATTCTCAAAGTCAGATTCGTCCCGTCTGAACTTTCGTTGTTTTCTTTCTTGGATTTCATTTTTGTCCAAATTTTTATCCATTATTTGACGCAGGTTATTGGTTGTCTCCTCGCTTTCTCCCATGGCTTTGATCTGTTCTTCCAACTCATTGATTTTAATATGGAGTTCGTCCACATTTTTGTTGGTATATTTTATAATGATCAAGATCATTCTATGCAAACATTCCATATTGTTTTCTCCCCATTCCTCCCGCATTTCGATGCTTGTGTCTGGATGGTTTGGTAAGGTAAAGATTGTTAAGCCTCTAGGGACGAGACCCAATTCCAAGTATTTCTCTAGCGTTATGATCTCCCAACTTCGTGAGATTTCTTTACGAAGAAGTTTTTCCAGTTGCTGGAATAGTTGTTTCACAGTTGGTTTAATTATCTTGGTCGTGGTTGATTTAGTGGTTGATAGTGAGGATCCTGGCACTATTTTTGAAAACATGCTTTCTGCCTTTTCCAGACATGTTGCCGCTCTTTTCTCCATTGTGACAATTGTTTAGTCCCATCACCTCTTTATGTATTATGATCTTTGTTTGGGCTTGATCGTAATAGGAGAGAGAATAATCACTCTGTTGTTTGACAAGCAAGCTAATTGTAGGAGATTTGGTTTTTGTCGTTTTTCGGTAGGTAGTTATTTAGTGCCTTCCCAGGACAAAGAAATAAATTCAAGTAGGTGTTCTAGAGTTGATTGCACTCTGTTTGGCCCCCAGTTGTAGTCAAACTTATGGGCCCAATGACGCTCGCTACAGCATTAAGAAAAAGTAAAAGCAGTTAGTCTCTGGTCGTGTACTAGCGTGTTTCACTCGCCCGGGAGACTCCCGAATCCGTCAGTGCCCTCCGACACATCCAGTCGACGCTCTACCGGGGAACGCCAGGTGTTTGCTGCTTTAACTCCGACAAACAGGTTCCGTGTTTTCAGCTTTTTCACTCGGTGCGGCGTTTATTTATGAAGACAGTTCAATTCCGCCACTCCTTCTGTGACCGAAAGAATCTCTGCACTTTGGCAATGTTGTAGTTTTAACCCGGAACGATAATGCTGGGCTCTCCCCCGTATCAAATGTAAATACGAGCAAGGTGTCCCAGACAGGGGGAGCCACTGTTAGCTGGTGCAGGCGGCGAGGTTAGGACAGCCTCGCAGGATATGTCAAACAAAAAATCTTCAATCACGAAGATACCACACACTACTTGAAGGTGATTAATTTCAAATCTATCAAATATATCGTCGCTCCTCCTGCACCTTCTCACGCACTCTCACACGGGTGCTGTATGCGGGGGTGCTCCCGCCAATATTGCGCTTCTCGTCTTCTCAGTTTGCAAGAAAGATACAGCATTCACGGGTATGTGACCTGGTACTATTCTTTGCCTACAGTTCCATGCTAGTCAGTGAATATTTCAATATATAAAGGACTCAAACAGATGTACACACCAAAGAACAAAAATATATTTCCAACTGCAAAGTTTCGGCTTCTGCCTTTCTCAGGTAGTATAAGGTGCTTTGCTCAGTGGCTGCGCATCATGAGTGAAAACTCCTTGTGGAATGTGGAATTAATACAGTCCTGAGATTTCTTGGGATATGCAGCAACCTGATTACCGCATCCACAGTCCTATCCAAACAAAAAGGGCAGAGTCCCGGCCTTTTAAAGAAATAGGCCTCCTGGTCTGGACCATGGCTGGGGGGGTTGATGTGCTGCCCACTTCCCTGAGCCTTTAGCAGGCCCCGGGGACCAAATTCCCTGGGGCCAACTTCATAATTTTGGTACAGGGTGAGCTTCAATCCACCCTCTCCGAACCACAGGAGGACCCCGGGGACCAGATCCAGCATGGCATGAATAGAGCAGTGTCATGGGAACCCCATCACCTGAGACACTGCTGTTATCTGCAGAGGAAAGTGTGGGCAGTGATCCAGGACTCCTAATGAAAAACTCTCTCACCAACGCTACCTATCTCCACAATACTCACCATTAATCATGAATCACTACCAAGGCCCATAAACTAACGAGACAATTTTTGAGTGCCTGAATCATGTGACCTAATTAATCAGAACTATTCATAAACTATTTACAAATTTATATACAACTGCAGTTTATCATTTCTTACCATGGATTTAAACATATGACATTTAATTAAGTCACTAAGGCAAATGGATCAACTAATGATAACTAGCCCACGAATAAACAAGACCAGCTTGTCATTTCAAAATCCAATTTTATTAGCTTTATTATTCAAAGAAAGAGCATTTTTAATCAAGAATCTTTATTTTATTAGCAAAATGAAAGCATAATTTTAAGGAAAAGACTTATTGGACTGACATTTCAAAGGCAAATCATTTAGTATGAATTAAAGCAATTAAAAGTTTCCATCCCTGAATTCTATCTCTCTGTCTAAAACTCGCTTCACCTAAAGAATAATCATTATAGACTGCTGTCCTTACATGCGCCAAAGAGTCCAACAGCACGTCACGCCCTTCAGGAATCGGAAAGCAGGGAGTGACTCCTCCTCTCCATGGGTCAGGTTTTATACCTTTCTAACTAGCTAAAGTAACTAAATTTTGCAATCTTCTTCATGAATCCAAACTTGTCATTGGCTGAGCCATGTCAGTCAACCAGCATGTCATAACCATCTCCAGACCAAGAACGGGCTTTTCTTTAGCCCCATTGTCCTTTGCATTCATGTCATTTCGCT
Organism: Lissotriton vulgaris; assembly: GCF_964263255.1. NCBI lineage: Eukaryota > Metazoa > Chordata > Amphibia > Caudata > Salamandridae > Lissotriton > Lissotriton vulgaris. The sequence continues at coordinate 128,334 of NW_028245974.1, forward strand.
TCCTCGAAAATGAAACATTCGCCCGAGCACAAAACTTTACTTTCTAATCTTGGCAGGCCTTTCAGGCTTCCTGTCCTTGGACCTTTCTCCAAGAACATGTACAACTCGACCAAAAACTGCTTCTGATTTAAACATTTATTTGTTCAGCAAAAAGCTCTTTTTTATGCACGTAAGTGAAGGCTTCACTCTGGTCAAGTTTTCACATTTTCCAGCACTGCCAGCCACTTCTTAGGCCCACTCGAAAACTAATATTTAAACAAACACAAAACAGTAATTAATTAGAGAATTGAGACCCAATCTGTTACCCACCCCCTTTGCTAATTGTTAACCCATTAATTTATGTTACCTAGCTAAGCACACAGAGCGGCATTTATATTAACCTTCTTCTTTTAGGCCATAAGGATTCTCCACAAGCTTTTGCCACAGAAAAGACATAACATAACATAAGAACACAAAATAGCACATGCCATTAATTAAATTAATTATTCATGCCCAAAATAAAATAAGTGGCAGAACCAAAAAGCGACTAGGTCCCCATTTGTTCTTTCACATTAATTAAACAGCCGCATTTAATACTGACAAAGACAATAGACCAGGTTAGTTTATTATTTTCCACACACTTGCATTTGCAACATAAAGCATATAAGTTAATCCCGCGTGTAATGTTTGAAATTTTAAACTAAGTTCAGCACATGCTTATTAATACTATTACATTTGTTATGGAAGTTTAACTTTGTGAGTTTGAACAAAATTTCATTCATAAGCTCGCTCCATCAACTCCCTCATCTGGTGATTTCATAATCACCAAACTACACCCAAAAATTTCAGCAAAATTTTAATCTTACGAACATGTTTTGAACATACACTGTATTAGTTTTTTCTAAACCTTTGATTCAGCAGTTTGTTTACAACTCTCATATTGGGCTCTACTAAACTCTTCTAGTTCTGTTTCCTTCTCTCGTTCTTTTCTGAGTTTATAAATTATTTTCTTTTCCCTCACATATTTCTTTCTCTTGTGTATCATGCAACTAATTTTTAACAAAAGTGTTATTATAGCTATGACTATTAAAGGAAAAACTATTTTACCTATAATTGAACTACCAATCTCTTGAAACCAGTGTTTAATTGTTGGAAATCTTTTAGCCAAGCGCTCTGAAAAACTTTCATCTTCTATAGGCTCTATTTTACTATGCAGCTCAGTAATGTTCTTAATGTACATTTCTATATTCTGGCTCTTATCAGGAATATATGTACCGCAATGCTGGACATGCAATTTCCCACAGACTCCTCCCTCTTTTGCAAGCAGAATGTCTTATGCAAGACGGTTCTGCATTACCATACTTCTCATGGCAACAAGTTCTGTGTCAACTAACTGAAATTCACTTGCAGTGTCTGTTGACAATCTGTCAACCATTGTAGACACTTTTCTGATTTTATTTGCATTCAGGGTTATTCCCACCATAGGTATTATTGCACCAAATATGTCTCCCATTATTTCTGAAAAACTTTCCCTCCTGAACCTATTCAGGTGTTTGCCAATTTCAAATGAACCTTTTGCATTTCTATCAACATGAAAATGTATTGGAAAGACTAATCCAACATAACAAGTCCCATACCAGTGGTCTAGGAGATTGAAATAAGCTTTATCCCCACAAATAACATAAATTCCAGGAAAAATTGGATCTTTGCCTCCTTTAAATCCCCAACCCCCTATAATACGATAAGTGTCATCACATTGACTTGCACCCACAAAGTAGTTGTCATACAATGTATTATCTCTTCTTATACAAAATTTTCCACTCTCAGGTTTATCTATGTGAATTGCCACATTTTCATTTCTACCATTTAGCTTTTCATCCTCCAACTGCCAAAATGTAGATTTAGTCTGTTTCAGCATCACATTCCGTTTGTAAATTGCTCTACTCTCTTCCACCATATTCAAAAAGGTTTTCTCTTCTGTTCTCAATTTACATGTTAGATTATTCTTAAAAGCATACTCGTATGTAAGTTCACTAGTCACTAAGAAAAATTCCCTCATCTGTTTAGCATGTTTCACTTTATTCAAGCTATCTACAACTTTTAAGTTAGCAAAAATCTCATCAAAGTCTGAATAATAGTATTCCAGACGTCCAGTTTGATAAAACAAACTAGCTATTACACTACACGTTACACCGTAAGTGAGAGGAAGCAAATTATAGGTCACC